>NC_141156.1:133091114-133244925 GCF_053477565.2 Lygodium microphyllum
TGGTCTCGAGCACGGCCATGCTGTAACCGTGAGATAGCATGTTTCACCATATTAGTGGTGAAAAAGGATGAAATACCCGGTCTCGGTGTACATGATGTGGGTATCAGTGGCTGTGCGGGTACATGATATAAACTCTGTGCGTATCCATGCCATACTGCAAGGTCATGTATCGGTGTGGGTGAGCGTGGTTCTCTGATCTGCCTCCATGCCTCTGCACAATCTCTGCTCATAAGAAGGTGGTATATATCCCAATATCTCTCCTCCTCCCATTCCCTCTTTTTACGGCGGGTCAAGCAGTGCATGCGTCTCTGCGCTTGTCTGTGTGTGATCTCTCCTTTGGCCTCCAAATCGCGTAGCTGTCGACGTAGATCTCTGCACTCATCATCATACCACCTGTTCTGTGGCATGGTACCGGTCCGAGGGGGGTGCGTGTATGTGTGATGTGGAAAACTAAGTGTAGCAGAATCATGCAGAATGCGTGTGATATCAGTGGTCAGTGTATCAAGGGGTGTGTATGGATCAAGTGACGTGATGTGCTCCTCCAGATGCTGTGAGTAAACATGTGAGAGCTCATGAGTGAAGTGTGTGGTAGTATGCATGTGGGGTATGATATCCGTAGGTGGTGATGGTAATGAGGTGAGGAGTGAGAAACTGAGAAAGGTGTGATCGGCACCGAGTGGAAGTCTCCCAAGGCCGAAGGACTCGATAGTATGCATCCCATCGATCGGTCCGAGTAGATAATCTACAGTACTCTCGTCACCCCATGTGGGAAGCATGTAAGACCTCCTGAATATGGCCATCGTGCCATCCCGTTATAAATAACGAGATGATGTCTACTACCAAGCTCAAGTAAATGCCCTCCATACCCTATGGCGTCTGGCCCAATATCTGCTGACTCCCGACTGATCCCCAACTCCTCAGGGTCTAATGCTCTCATGATCTTTGGCTGCTCCATATCAAAACTCTCACACTGTCGGCTCTATGTGCACTTGTTGAAGTCCCCCATAAGGAAGACCTCACCCAAACTAGAATACAGAATAATGTCCTCTGAGAGCTGTGAATAAGGGGAGGGGGAATCTCTGGCCTGAATATCACCCTGCATAGTAGCATATCTGGACCCTCGTGGTGAAAAGTAGCATACTGCCATATAGATCCATCTCTCATCTGATATCTACACTCTAATCCATATGTAACTGGCCTCCTCATCTCGTCTCACTAACTGGATATGTCTTTGTATCCCCTGACGGAATAGAATTGCCACCCCTCCTGAGCCCCTAGATGTACTCTGCCTAGTAGTAGCCCGGTATGCAGATACCCACTCAAATCCTGTAATGCGTGGAAGCTCTCTCTCTGGGCTCTCATGTGTCTTTGTGAGGCATATAACATCATGGTCGGGTAAAATCTCCTCAAGTCTGTCCGGTCGTGACCATAGGGAGCCGTTGCAGTTCCAAACTGCCACACGTATCGGGATCTCCTGTACAGTCCGAGAGAGAGAGAGCTTCCATTGGTGATTTGATTCGATCTTGCCATCGGGAAGTTCTTCGCATGCATCAGGTATATCAAACCCTTCCTCCTATGTCCTTGCCTGGGAAGGGTTTTAAGGGCTAGGAGACCATACAAGAGCTTATTTTTCACCCTAGCATTGAGAGAGAGAGAGAGAGAGAGAGAGAGCTTCCATTGGTGATTTGATTGGATCTTGCCATCAGGGAGTTCTTCACATGCATTAGGTATATCAAACCCTTCCTCCTATGTCCTTCTTGTGATCTGGAAGTTTGTGTGTCTTGTGATTGCTTGGATCGTTGGATTTAACAACATCATCCTTGGTGCTATCGTTGTCGTGCGCAACTCGGCCTGTCTGAGTGGCTTGGTTCTGGGCAGAGTCCTAGAATCAGCCCTTGGCCCTCTTGTATTTGGCCAATTGAGCCCATCCAAATAGACAACTCGGCCATTTCCACTCGGCCCACTAACCTGACTCGGCCCTTGGCCACATCCATTCGGCCATCCGAGTTGTAAATTTGGCCACTATTCCTATTCAGCCCTCAACTCGTCCAAATCCACTAGTGAGCCCTTGCAATTCTGACAAGTTGGGCCGAGTCAGTTTTTTGTAAATTTTTTGGAAAATTTTACACCAGACCCAACTAGACTTCAACCATGCAAACCTTTGTGAGCCATTTCGACGCCCAGAACTCAATTTTGGCACAAGGAATAGCTGAATTTGCAAGATGTAGCCACTTAGCAACTTGAGTAGGTTGTTGAGAGAGTCAACACCTTAGCGGCCACAAGAGGAGTCATAGACCCCAAAAGGAACCTAAAAGAAGTAAGACGACGCAGAAATAAACCCTAAAACCTATCAAGACGACCAGAAATTGATCGAACAAGCCTATTAGGCCTAAGAAAAAATGAGAGTGCGTAAGCGGCTTAGACACTTGTTCTTCGCACTTACCTTAATTTCCAGCACTTGAAGTATACCTAAGAACAGCCGAAAGCCTGATTGAGTACAAGTGCATGGAAAAGAACATAGACACATACACACACACACTGAGTGGAGGTAATGTGAGGATTGTATGCAATAATTAAGGAACTCACTTAGATAAAAGAACTTGAAGGAACCCACCAATAGGAGAAGATCCCAAGACATAGTTGGGAAACTAGAGCCCAACGTAGGACCAAGTGAATAGCGAAGAGAGACATGGATCTACCCCTGACTTGCTTAATCTCATTGATAGTTTGGTGGAGCTTGAGAACTCAACCATATTTGTGTCAAGAATCACGTGGTGGGGGGACTTCCTCAAGATGCTGCGCTGAACACACAGAGAATGCACAAGGAGAAGCTCACTCAAGAGACAAGAAGAGAGATGGAGGCCAAAACGTTTTCTTGCTAGTTTCTTCTTCTTCTTCCACACTCTTTACAATGTATAGAAAGTATAGATAAGATACAACATAAAGGAAAGTGGCCTACTAAGTCAAACAATGCATAACCGACTACACTAGTCGACTGGTGCTATAACAATGCCAGTTGTAAATAGGTGTAACAACCTGAATATAATAAGTAATGAGTCAGTGGCCATGTGAGAGTCATAATGACCACCAAAGTGCTAAGTGTAGATGTGTGGACCCATCTAACCAGATGGTCCATCATTAATGTCTGCATGTGTTGAGCTTGTCATCTGAACACTTCCCCTCAAGCTCAACTACATCTCTGCAACTCCAAGTAAGCTTCGAAACTTTTGAAGCTTCTCTATACCCAATGCCTTTGTGAAGATGTCAGCTATTTGATCCTGTGTACTGACATACACCAAGTTAATCTCACCTGCTAGTACCTTCTCTCTCAAAAGTGGTAGTGTACCTCAATATGTTTTGTCCTGGCATGGAACACAGGGTTCCTAGCCAACTGTATACTACTCATGTTGTCACAATAAATGACAATTGGACCTTCCACCTGCATATCTAAATCAGCCAATAACTTTTGCAGCCATACTACCTCACATGCTACAACAGCAGCACCTCTATACTTAGCCTTTGTACTCAACAAAGCAACTGTAGATTGCTTTTTGCTGCTCCAAGTAACTACTGCACTACCAAGAGAGAACATGTATCTGCTGGTAGATCTTCTATCAAACATACTACCAACCCAATCTACATCTCTGTATCCAAACACCTATACATCTGTACCTGCCTCATAGAAAAGTCCATAATGTAATGTGGACTTCACATATCTCAATATGCATCTGAATGCATCCAAATGTGGCTTTCTAGGTACTTGCATAAATTGACTCACAAGACCAACAACGTAGCTCAAGTTTGGCCTTGTAATGGTCATGTAGATCAAACTCCCCACTATCCTCCTGAACATAGTAGGGTCTTCTATCTCATCCCCAACATGAGCACTCAACTTTACATTTTGGTCCAACGGGACTGAAAGTGGTTTGCATGTTGTCATACCATACTTGGACAACGTATCCAAGCCATATTGTCTTTGGGATAGCCATATGCCATCATCACATCTGATCACCTCAATGCCAAGGAAGTACCTTAGCTCACCTAAATCCTTCATCTCAAACTTTTTCTTCAAAAAATCCTTGACTTCAGTAATCCCACTATCACCATCACCTGTAATAATCAAGTCATCCACATAGATGACTATGATAACCAAACCTGCATCTCCCTTTCTCACATAAAGTGAGTGACCAACATTAGAAACATAAAAGCCAATATTGACAAGATACTCTCTGATTTTGTCATACCATGCTCTAAGTGCTTGCTTGAGCCCATAGAGTGCCTTCTTCAACCTGCACACATACGTGGGATGCTCTAAATCTTCATAACCTGCTGGCTGATCCATATACACTTCTTCCTGCAAATCACCATGCAAGAAGGCATTCTTCACATCCATTTGCTACAACCTCCAACCTTTGGCTGCTGCCAAAGCAATCACACATCTGACAGTTGCCATCCTAGCAACTGGACTAAAGGTTTCTTCATAATCTATGCCATATGTATGGGCATAGCCTTTTGCAACCAGCCTAGCTTTGTACCTACTAATAGAACCATTTGCATTGTGCTTAATCTTATAAACCCACTTACATCCAATATATTTCTTGCCCTTTAGCAATGATATTAGATCCCAAGTCTTATTGTCCTCTAATGCAACCATCTCCTCATCCATTGTTGCATCCCAATGAATATGACCAACAACATTCTCAAAACAAGTGGGCTCAACATCCTCAACTAGTTTCACCATATAAGCATAATGGTGAGCTGCATAACCTTCAAAACCAAACCTTTTAATATGGTATCTGACCCTACTAGATCTGCGTACCACCGGATCACTCAATGGAGCCTTTACATTACTATGAGCTCTCTATACACCTGGTGTCCTGACAGAAGGAATGCCAAGCTCATCATCCAAACTCTCGGATCCACTAGAGTCTCCATCAAGAACTGCATCAATGCCATCTGACACTTTATTCTTTCCTTTCTCTTTACATGTAGTGCTACTAGATGCACTTGAAGATGTAGAGCTACTCCTTAGTCTCCCAGACCAAGGATTACCAGATGATGTCTCTAGTCCACTAAGAGTCCGTGATTCTTGCTTTTCAACCTGCACATGAGTGTCATGATTATCATCATCATCTAGTGCATCACCACTAGATGCATACCAACTGCTCATTTCATCAAAGATGACATCCCTACTCACTCTGAACTTACATGTGACAGGGTTATAACAACGATATCCTTTCTGCTCTAAAGAGTATCCAATAAAGACACATTTTTCTGCCTTTGGATCAAGCTTCTTCCGTAGCTCATCTGGCACATGAACATATGCAACACAACCAAATACCTTCAAGTGCGATACATCAGGCTTCTTGCCTGTAAAGCATTCTTCAAGAGTCATCCCATGAATTGCAGCTGTGGGAGTTCTATTCATAATATAAATATCAATATGAACAGCCTCAGACAAAAAATGCTTAGGCATATTCTTTTTAGCCCCATCAAGGCGTGTGCAACTTCTGCAATATGCCTGTTTTTCCTTTCTGCAACCCCATTTTGCTATGGGGTATACTTGCATGTGAACTATCTCTTTTTCCCATGAGACCTCAGAAAATAACTGAACTCATTCGAGAGGTACTCTCCCCCTCCATCTGACTTCAAGAACTTTACTTTCAAGCATGTTTCTCTTACAACTGCAGCCTTAAAAGTTCTAAAGTGCTTAAATGCTTCACTCTTTTCCTTCATAAAATATACCCACAGCTTTCTAGAACAATCATCAATGAATGTGACAAAGTATGAACTGCCTCCAAGATATACATTTTGTGTAGGCTCCCAAATGTCTGTATGCACAACATCAAGGATATTTCTGCTTACATCTCTGTCATGTGAAAAGGGTTATCTTGCCTACTTACCAAACTGACATGCTTCGCATACCTTATGAAATTTTGCAACTCTAAATGTAGGCAAACCTGTAACCAACCCTTTGGACTGCATTAATTTTAGCCTTTGTACATTTGCATATCCAATGCGTTTGTGCCAAATTTCAATATCTGCAACAACACCTTTTCCTTTAGCATACATAGCAACATTCATAGTAGGAATTCCAGCATCCAGAGTAAACATACATCCAACTTAACTTCCCTTTGCAACTAGCCTGCATTTGTCATTGAAGTCTTCTACAAAGCAACCCTTTGCATTAAATCTGACTTACAGCCCTTGCTCTACTATCTGACCGACTGACACCAAGTTCTTTGTAATAGATGGCACATGTAATACATCTGAAAGACTCTTTGTCTTACCATCATGCAAGGACAAGGAAACTTTTCCAATGTGTGAAATTGGGTGGCATGAATCATCACCCGTCTGCACATAACCTGCATTTTGCAAATCCTGCATCTCTCCAAACCATTCTGCATGGCTGGTCATATGATTGGATGCACGTGAATCAACATACCAAACATCATCATGTGTTCCCTTTCCTGTAACATCATTCACCATATGCTGCATAACAAACAGACGTTCATTTTTATCTTCATTATGTCGTGAAGAGGATGCATAGTTTCCTTGCTGCAACTTACCACTGCGAATATCATCTTTCTTAGCATAACATTGGGCTACAATATGACCTGTTTTGCCGCAATAGTGACACACAATACCAGAGTTGTTAGAACCTCTGGTCTGCCATCCACCTCTTCCTCTAAAGCTCCCCTTGCCTCTAAAGTTACCACGACCTCCTGAAACCTGCATATCGCCAAATTGCTGATTCAATTTGTTTTGCTAGTTGTCACTACCACATCCTATACCACGGCCTCTTGAAGAGAACCTGCCACGTCCCCTTCCTGAAGTGGAGTAGAAATCTTGGACCTGTTCACCACTTCTTTCAAATGTCTCACTCTACATGTTGATATCATAAGGGAGACCAACTCATCGAAATCTGGAAATGGCTTTTTGACATATACGGAAGTTACAAAAGACTTCCAAGCCTTTTCATTGTTAAGTCCACCCAAGGTAGACAACACCAAATCATCATCATCGAGAATTGCATCAATCGCTGCCAAGACATCTGCAATGATCCTTACCTTCAGTGCATACTCATTGATAGACATCTTCCCTTTCTTCAATGTATTCAACTCTTGCTTGAGTTGAATCTTTCGTGCCTTTGTATTTACGAAAAACATACTTTCAAGTATGGTCCAAGTTGCATATGAATTCTCTGCATTTTTTATATGTCCTAGCATATTATTGTCAATTATTGCAGACAGCCAATACATGACATTTTTGTCTTTTGCATTCCATTCCTTCCGTGCCTTTGTCTCTTCTGCAGTTGGAGGATCACTCACCTCCAGCTCCTTTTCTTCACCTGACACAAACTCGTAAAGGCCTTTTCTAATAAGGAAGTTCGTGACACGGAACTTCCATGAAGGATAGTTGTTCTTGTCGAGCTTCTCAATGATGGGGTTTCCATTGTTCTCTGCCATTATCACAAAACCAATACCAAAAAACAAGCAAATCATCTGCAACCCTCGACCTATAGTACACATCAATACACCAGGACAGCCTTTTTCACTGTCTGCTCAACAATATATGCAAGCTGCAACCAGTTTGCAGATAAACCTTGTGTTTATTCGTTGCTAAACACCTTTGAACTTACAGATATGAAATTTGTAACATGTGCACATGTATATGGCAGATACAGCTAAAATTGCAGGGTATCTCAAACTGTTGTCCGCAACCTTGTGGCTCTAAAACGGGGCCTAAAATGACCTCGGATGGCCAAAATAGTACCCCTGCTTCTGGTACCTTAAATAACCTCGAATGGCCTGAAATGCCCTCAGATGACCAAATCTCACTGCAATCTGAGATTTTTGCTCTACCTTGCTTCTGGTGTCTCCACAAGCACTGTCCAAGAGAAAGTGTGGAAGAATGGGAGAGCTTCTTACCCGTGGCTTACTTTCTCAAACCTTGCTTCTTCTCCTTCACTTCAGCCTTCAAAATCAGCCTCTCTCAGTGGCACAGCTCTAATACCATGTCAAGAATCGCATGGTGGGGTGACTTCCTCAAGAGATGTTGTGCCGAACACACACAGAATGCACAAGGTGAAACTTACTCAAGAGACAAGAAGAGAGATGGAGGCCAAAACATTTTCTTGCTGGCTTCTTCTTCTTCTTCCACACTCTTTACAATGTACACAAAGTATATATAAGATACAACATAAAGGAAAGTGGCCTACTAAGTCAAACAATGCATAACTGACTACACTAGTCGACTGGCGCTATAACTATGCCAACTGCAAATAGGTGTAACAACCTGAATATAATAAGTAATGAGTCAGTGGTAATGTGAGAGTCATAATGACCACCAACGTGCTAAGTGTAGATGTATGGACCCATCTAACCAGGCGGTCCATCATTAATGTCTGCAAGTGTTGAGCTTGTCATCTCAACAATTTGAAGAAAGCTCAAACCGCATGCAGAATGAGGAACTCGACTTAGGAGTTTTCCCAGAAGTGATCTAGCAATTGGTGAAGAGCTATGATTCTCACGCTTGGTATGAGAACTGTAGTAAAATGGCAGAAGCCATCATAGCTAACCTAGAGGAGGAAAGAAAGCTAGCCCACAAAGCATTGCAAGGCATAGTGGAATACAACCAAGACCAACAGACTAGGAGCCTGAGATAAAACATAGAGATGCGAGAGATACAACGAGTACTGAACCTAGCACATGTAGGAATTGAATTGACCATGAGAGAGCACTGGAAGGAGACTTGACACTGAGTGAGCTTCTCATGAAGCAATTGCTAGACAGCATAGTAAGATAGCAGAGCACTGCAGCATTAGTAACATCACTACTAGCAGCATTAGGGGTAAACCAAGGCTCCAAGAGCTAGTCTAAGATACCAGTTATCACTAAGTAGCTCGATAAGTACCAGCCCCATGACGATCTATACAGCTTCAAAGAGTAGTTTGAGTAGATTTGTGAGGCCAACGGTCTCACCGACTTGACTCAGTGCTCTCAAGCATTTGGGCTTTGCTTAAGCAAAAAGGGTCGGTCTTGGTACATGAGTCTAGATGCCCCAGATCAAGCGAACTTCAATGGCCTCAAAAACCTCTTCATTAAGAGATTTTCTGAGCCTGGATACTCTGACAACCTACTAATACGACTTATGAATGTCAAGCATAAAGAAAAAGAGGACATTCGAAACTATGTGACCCACGTAAGGAGTCTCTTCACAAGAGAATCCCGATGGGTGAACGACCAACCGAAAGAGCAGTATCGATGGTATTCATCATTGGAATACAAAAAATGAGGAGCTTTATAAATCCTTGGTATGCAACTCGAGCTTGCACCAGAAAGACACACATGCTAGGGTGTTCGAAGAAGCCATTCGAGTACATCAGCTGAAGGACATGAGCTCCAGGAACTCGAACCAAGAAGATACCAATTCTAGAAGTTAAGAGAGAGCTTCAGCAATCACGTACAAGTACCCAAGATAAGGGAAAGGCCATGGACACCAACTAGGAATTGGCTGACATGAGAATGGAAATAGCCAAGATGTAGGAGATGCTAAGAAACCCAATGCGCCGACATGCCCAATGCGTGTATTGTGGTGGAAACCACTTGTAAGCCGAGTGTCAAGACCCCAAGTCATGATCTTGTGCTAATGGCGGTAGGTTTGGTCACGATGTTGTGCATTGTAGATTGCCTAGAAGAATTCCATACTCACAACCTTACCTAGCGAATAGGCTGCAACAATTCTTCGCAAGGGGAGCCCCATTGGCCCTTCTTGTGCCAAATGATGTTAAGTCAACTGTTCCTAGAATGGACATAAATCCTATTGGAATACTTAGACCACCTGGTCTCTATGTGATCCATTCACTGAGTGACGCTCCAATCCACTACATGGAAGAGCCAAATGAGGAAGAGACTTATGTATACCCTTATGTCTTGCATGACAATGAGGGAAACACACTCCTTATAGACTATCAACCAATACTAGTAGGACAAGGTAGACGCCTAGGAGGGTAGACCCAAGAATCAATCATATGTTAGACTTGTGATCACCCAAGATATGTCTCATCATGCTGTCTTGAAAGGGAGCAACAAAATAGAGACAAGGCTAACCTAAGGTGCCCTGAGTGTGGAATCACTCATCTCTTTGTTGACTGTCCAAATCAAAAATCATCCTCAAGTTTGGCTAACGTGCCATCTTTCCCATTGGGACTGTTCAATGTCGAGAATCTCGATGGGGAGGCTACACCTATCCTATTGCATATCATGATCCATGCACAAATGAAGCAGGCCGGCATATCACTGCCAGGTCCTAGCAATCTTGACGCAGCCTCGATAGGAAAGAAGAGCCATAGGGGAAGGAAGAAGAGACTCGAAGCTAAAGTCACGCTCAAAACTTAGAGTGCCAGAATGTACATGCTAGAAAGAAAGTCAATGACACTGAGGCAGACACATCAACCCCAAAGACATCTGAAAATGGAAGTGCTAAGGTTAGTGAGTACCCCAACGTGAAGCGCCAACTAGAGGCCATCGAGAAGGTAAAGGAGTGGGTAAAGAAGGCTCAAAAACACATGAAAGATGCTGAGACGATCTTAGAGGATGAGATTGAGGATCTCTCTAGCATAAGCACGCCAGTCTCACCCCCTTGACCAAAATCAAGAGATGCGATTGCACCATAAGAAGTACCACTTAGGCAAAGCCTTAACGCTACGGGCCAGCAAATCAATCATAGCCATTGGCCAAGACAATCAAAAATAGGAGAAAGACGAGTATCCAACGACCTCTTCACCACTCTAGTGACCACCCCTATGACACTAAGCTTGGGAGATCAGCTTAGGACCCTATGGTAAGACTTGAAGCAGTGGGTTGAAGGATCACAAGAGCAAGCTGCTACAGACCTACAAGAACATGGTGTAGATACGCAGATACCAAGTTTGATGTTGCACTCCTTGTCTAAGTCCTTGCACATTAATGCTTTTTGGGAAGGCACCGAGATGCATGCGGTCTTACTAGGGTCTTAGCCCTAGGCGACACAACAAGGCAAGGGATTGTAGACACAGGGGTGGGAGTTAGTGTACTGAGCCATGTAGTGCTCCAAACTTGGGGTAGCCCACCTATCAAAACTACGAGGTTCAATGTCACATTGGCTAATCGAACAAAAGTGACACCATTCGGGGTGCTAAAAAACTAGCCAGTGAGAGTCTTTGACATTATAGTCATGAAGGGAGTGGACTACGATATCCTATTGGGCTGACCCTAGATGCGCAATGCCAGAGTGATCGAAGATTGGGGAAATGGTCTCATCTTCCTAGGCAATAGAATAGAATCCGTAAGGGTAGAAACGGACTCCTAGAAAACTACACTAGTCAACCTTGACACCATTTCCGCAATGCTTAAGGGTGATGCTCATATCAAAAAATCCTACGGGCCCCTCACTAAGTATATCCCATGTCCTGAAGACGAGTGAGATTAGATGCATGTCCTTTCTACCATTGACCTGCCATTCTCAGACAATGAGGAGTACAAGCAGGCCATTAAAATGATCAGCAAGCCCAAGGGTACACCCTTGGTACCAGTCTGCATGATGGTAGGAAATATTCATAGAAGACCCAACCCTGTCACTTTCCAAGTGCCAAACAACAAGAGGGAACTCCAAGAGATTTTAGAGAATTTGACTATCAAGCTAGCTAGCAATCCAACAACAAATTTTAAGCCACTCCAAGATCTCTTAGATGAACCAAGGTGGCAATGGACCAGGGTGCATGACCTAAACCTCATGTACCATTGGGCCCTAGTCCCCAATCAAAGACACGAGATATAGCAAGACCTAGGAGACGATGAGAAGTTAGATGAAGATGATTTCAAGGACGAATACAAAGACTTCCTCTCCTTCAGTGATGAGAGTGAGGGTAAGATAGATACCATAGAATATGACACTGAAGGACGAGAGATAGAATAGATACGATCTGAATCCAAGCCATAGAGAAAGAACACCTTTAGGATAGAGCGAGGGGTCATGTGCATGGATTGTGACCATTCTTGGTTGGAACATATAGGAGCCATCAACTTTGAACAAGCAGGCATAACCCAACCAGGTGTGCCACGCTAGTGCTTAGAACAGAGTCACCCTTTGAGTTGCGACCACTAGGAGAGACTACCTCTTCTAGCAAAAATGGGGAGTTTGATTTTGAGTTGGAAGTGAGTTCCGAGAGTGACCCAGAAATACCTAGGCCCTCCAAGACTCGACGTACCAAGGGGGACCTACCCTTCCACCTAAGGCGTAGATAGTTAAAGGAAGAATGGACACACGAGTAGACGAACAACAAAAACCACAAGACCTCCCTAAGAGATTTACGAAGTTGAAGAAGGGTGATAGGGTAGTGACGCTGCTGGGTACCAAACGTTAAGGGCAAGCAAGTGAACCCATCAAGGGACCTACCAAAGTAAAGGAGGTGAACCTAGCCCAGGAAGGGGAGACACCTTGGCATGTCTTTATTTCCAACAACTTGATGGAGGAAGAGAAGACAAGTCTCGTTGCTCTCTTGCGAGAATATATAGACTTATTTGCTTGGTCCTTGGAAGAGCTTAAGGGGGTAGATCCAAGTGTAATGACTCATAATATACCCATGACACCAGATGAAATGTTGGTGAAGCATTGACCGTACCCTATGAATCCAAAACATGCTCATGTGATCAAGGAAGAGATTGACAAGCTGATGAGAGGGGGATTTATCTACAAAATTGAGCACACAGACATACAGATTGGGTGTCACCCATAGTCATTGTAATGAAGAAAAATGGAAAGATTAGAGTGTGCATCAATTACAAGAAGCTAAACGTTGCCACCACTAAGAGGGACAACTACCCATTTCCGTACACCGAGCACATGCTCGAGAGTGTGGTGGGCAAATGCGGCTCAATATTGAGTTGTAATGATCATCCATGCACTTGCCACCAATTTGATGTGCAACTTAGAGATTGGAGTATGGAGAAAAAGGGTCACTTGTATTATTTTTTATAAATGTATTTACAATAAAAACATGCAATAAAAGGTCAATTGTTGGTGAAAGAGGAAGAGGAAGGGAAAAAGCCAAAGTGGAAGAGGAAGAGGAAAGAGAGAGGAAGTTCAAAGGCCAATTGGAGAAGAGGAAGGGGAGGAGTTAGTGGAAGCTGGAGAGTCATGAAAAGAGGGGGGGGTACCATCCTATAAAGAGGGAGAGTGAGCAAACTAAAGGAGGAGGATAGTTAGTTTTGGATATTTTATCAAAATGAATATGAGGCATACTCTTGTTCTTAGCCTTATCCCCTCCTCTCTAAATCATTATGAATATGAGGCATGGGGAGGCATAAGGGAGCATAAGGAGACCCTGAGAGGCTACGAGCATGAGGTAGAGAGACGGAATGTACTTGCAGATGATGGCCTCCAAGAAAAGAATGTCACGTGTGGATGGAAATCCTACAACCAAGAACAAAGCTTCAAGCAAAGGCATCACTGTCAATCCAATTGTGGTACCGGTCGTAAGTAAGGTATTTTAAAATTGATAGATGCTTGTTTTGATTCTCGCATGAGATACATTAGGATCCATACTATGATGGGTGAGAATAGGTCATGGGAAGGGATAGGCCTCTTCTCACATATTTGAAAGATGGAATTTGCAAAATGCATGTATCAAGGGAGATTAATCACACTTAGTTGCATATGGCTTATTCTTTGATAGAGCAATCGGTCAAGGGTAATGGATAGCATAATCGTAAAAAGAATGACATTAAGAATTGTGCATACAAGTATTAAGAAAAATTTGCATAGAATCGCTCTTTGATCCCAAGGGGGAGAGTGAATATGCAATGGGATTATTATCTCATCTATTCTTGTATTGTTTGGGAAAAATACAATTAGTTTTGTTACTTCATCCTTGTGCTTCAAAATATACATCCAAATACATTTGCTGTAATTATCAATGAAAGGGACATAAATACCTTGCACCATTGAATGATGCATTATATGCTAGACCCTAAACATCTGAGTGCATTAACTACAATGGTCTAGTGATGTTCTTGACATGTCTAACAAATGGAAACCTAGCTTTCTTTCCAAAATGGCAAGTTGAACATACGTGTCCTAAATCCATATACTTGAATCTCAAAAGACCAAGTATAATATCTTTGTGTTGCATAGTTTTCAAGTATTGTATATTAACATGCCCAATGTGCTTATGCCATATTTCAACATCTCCAATTGCTTCACTATCATGAGCAAACATGGCTACCTTTAGTTCAATAATATTGACATCTAGTCTGTAAACATTTTTCCATTTCATTTACTCTTTATAATCAACTTACAACCATTCCCATATTTTTCTATGAAATATCCATCTTTGTTGAATCTAACATGCAAATTATGCTTAGCCATTTGTCCAGTAGACAATAATTTTTTTTTGTAACAGATGGTACATGCAAAACATCATAGAGGATGTT
Source organism: Lygodium microphyllum (assembly GCF_053477565.2). Classification (NCBI taxonomy): domain Eukaryota; kingdom Viridiplantae; phylum Streptophyta; class Polypodiopsida; order Schizaeales; family Lygodiaceae; genus Lygodium; species Lygodium microphyllum. The sequence goes on from NC_141156.1 coordinate 133,105,589, forward strand.
TTTCTTTCCATCATGCATGACCAAAGGTATAATACTTGTATGCTTAATTTCATGTAGTGTATCATCACTTACCATGAGCTCCTACAATCATCTCATCAAACCATTCTCCATGTTGGGTCATATGATTCGAAACACTTGAGTCAATGTACCATTTCTCATCAACTTTTCCATACTTAGGTTTTTCTTTGTATAGATGTGTCGTGTTAAATAATCTACTTAACTTATCATTAATAGCTTTACTCAACCATGCACAATGACTATGTTATCTATCCTTAGCTTTCATATCAGCCTACTTTTTGTGATAGTCTTCTGCAATATGACCATACCTACCATAATAATTACAATCTTTGTCTCTATTTGACTGATCAGTAGACTTCCATGTACCTCTATCTCTAGGTGATCTCCCACTACCTGTCTATGCATTCGAGCCATTCCAAGAATTTTATTGTTGCTACCCATAGCTATTTCTAGTGTCACCATGACCTTGAGAGGCTCCTCTAGACCTAGTACCTCTAGCTCTTTGATTAGAGTAAAAAACTATATCTCTTCTCTAAGAGGTACTATATCCTATGTTCAAGACCAACTTTACTTCTTCATGTAGCAATGATGCAAGCAACTCCTCCCAATCATGGGGTTCTAATATTACAGAAATAGATGTATCAAAGGCATTGTATTCTTTGCCCAAACCATTCAAGGTAATTTCAACCATATCATTATCCTTGACCTTTGATCCAATGGAAGGAAGTTGATCATCAATGGTTTTGATTTAAGTAGTATAAGCTTGTATGCTTCTACCATTTCTAGCCATGTTGTTAAAGTGCTGCTTGAGCTGAATTTTTCTTGCATGTGTTGCATTCCCATAATTTTAATCAAATTTCTCATGCATTCTTTGAAGACCAATAGTTAGTTATCCACATAGCCATAGCATCTAAGATGCATAATGAGAACAAATGTAGAACTTTACTAGCTTTTTCTAACCACTTTTTATGAGCTCTTTCACATCTGCTTAGTAGTAGGATTTCTATCAGTAAATTTCAATTCAACTTCATCTACTATACATAAGTTCCAACAACCTCTTCCAATAAATAAGTTCTGAATTCTAAACTTCCACAAGGAAAAATTCTTATTATATGATTTGTCCCCCACAATCTAGGTAATGTTATCAGTAATTATTGCATTTTCCATAATGCTGTAATCACCAATTCAAAACGGTGCAATGCTTTTCCACTTAGAAAATAGCAATGCCTCAAAATGTCCACAAAAACTTTTCATAGTTTGCTAACTATAGCTGTAAATACTTCACACACAAGGCTTCAATAAGCATCAACTACTCAAGATATATAAGATTAAGTAAGCTAGTCATAGCTCAACTACAATCCACTATGAGCATGCGTTTACTACCCAGATTGACATAAACCAAGGTATTTTAAACCCTTTTTAGCAACTCTTTCTCACTTTGTAACCTCTGTAGTGTTTTAGATACATTTGTAGTTCATAAGAGCATTTACACATCCATACATCAATCAAAGTACCCAAAATTACAACCAATTATAAACGACATAACCCTTCCCATGTAGAATAGGTTTGGCCATTCAATAAATAATAGAAAAATATATGTAACAACTAAAGTTTTCTAGCTCAATAACTCCTCAAATCGTCTCAAAACCTCTAACATATAAATTGAAATTGACATATATCCATACGGGCATTAGTGGTGGCATAGGGGCCATGGTAGTTAGTCGAGAAGCACTCCCTTTGTCTATGCTTACATGGTTTATTACACTAATATACTTAGGGACTCCCTCTGAAGAGTGTGGGAAGGGTTATGCATTAGATTAAAATCCATACAAATGCAAGGTTCTGTTTTAGAGGTTAGGATAGTTGTAACGTGTCCGCTTATCCACCTGTGGGACACATCTTAGCAGCCCATCAGGAAGAGAGTCTAGGAAGCACCACCTGGCACTCGCAAGGAATGTCACAAGGTTTGCAATCTAGGTCTTCCCGAGTCTGTCTCGAAGTGGAAGTATCTGACTGTTCCCACTTAGGACCGACCTGAAGTCAGGGTTTTTTTTCCTATCAGCCAAGTCTCTAGGAAGTAGCTAGCATCGAGCTCCAGATGAACCACTTTGTGTAGGAACAACATAGTCGAAGTGGATTTATGCTGCACTTGGTTCATGGAGAATGGGAAACGAGAGTAATGTGAAGCTCAACCTTTCTGCCCATAAGGCATAGTCAGATTCCTCTCCCCTAAAACAGCATAAATGGGGATTCTAACTCTACTAACTCTAGGTCTTCACAGTTTCGTTATCACGTCTTTTGAGAAAAGTCCCCAGCTAACTGAGACCACCCTTTCGTAGGACAGACTCAAGTCACACCCACCGCACTTTCCTCGGGTTGCTTAGTTATCTAATTACCTACCACATTATGTTTGGCATGCAAAGGAAGCTTCCTTAATTAATCAATTTAAAAACAGGTTCCTTCATGTAACTTAGGCACTGACATTTAAAAAAAAATTCAAGCAAGCTTCTTTTTCAAATATTTGATATTTATTTGTCATAGTCTTGGAATACATCAAGTATCTTGCCTGAAGGCTATCCCAGCAATCATCAGGATTGCTACTCCAAGTTTCACCCGTAGACTAGTACACGGGCCTCGAGATCCCATCTCCAGTCATGTCGGCCTCTTGTGCGGGATTCGGAGGCAAGGAATTTACGGCTAGAGCCTCCCCTAGCACACAAGCGTCCTCCTGCTCCAAGCAGCACCCACAGACAGACCTCTCATGGCGGGTTCGGTCCATGTATCGGGCGCGGCTAACAACCCCCTTGGATAGGGCCAGGTAGGCAATCAGAGGTAACTAAACCTGCCTCTCCCTCCAGGCTATTAACCTGAAGCATTAAGTGTTTGGCCTTGAATTAGTTCCTTGAGCAAAGAAGTTCAAACCATGTACCTAAGTGTACAATCTTGATCATTTCTGTGGTCGTTCGTACGACTAATTGCTAAGGTGTGATTCCTTCTTCCCGAATACTCCCAGCATTTGATCCTGGATTGCTCGCGACTTGGCGAGATTACAAGGGCCTAGCAAGCTAGGTTGCTTAAACCCTTTTTCTTTGGGTTAGGGTTTATACCCTACTGACCCCAATTATCATTACCTTAGGTTTCCTTGTACTATAGTCAAATAGATCTTGCACAACCCCGTCGTCCTTGGTTGGTCAATTTGCTTCTTGGCAGTTCACAATTGCCCTAAGTTTGACAAATCAGTCCCCAAGAGAGAGAGTTGTAGTACGGTGACTACTCAACTCTTAACGAATCTGACTTGTAATTAAAACTCGCCTTCCTTGGCCTAGGATGTAGTACTATCATCTTATCATTTAATTGCAATGGCATATGACCTTGCAGAATTGATGCAAGAGATAGGTAGTAGTACCTATCTTGAGGAATCACATCTCCTATCATATGACAATCTTTGATTAAGGTATAGGATTTGGGAGTCCCATTGACCCCAATCCAAAACCCTAGTCCCACTAGGTTGAAGATTGATTTGGCTCTAGGATTTCTTGTGAGATTCTATCGTTTGGTCCTTTGATCTTTAAGACGAAAACCCTAAGATCACGTCCTTTTCCCTTATGGACCACTTGTCCCTAGTAAGATTGTCCAATCAAAAAATCTGATGATTGTCTGAAATTATCCTCTCCAAATATTCAAGGCATAGGCCTTGATCGATAATCCAACCTAGAGTTTAACCTATCGATTTATCATGGACTAGGGAAGCATACTTATTTCGTAGTCTAAGGTTGTAACGACAGTTTGCAAGCAACTCGCTTGGTCGCTTAACATCATTTGTTTGTCGATTTTACTAGTATTCCTGTCCTAAGGCCTAGTACCCTCTCTTACTCGCGCAACATAGAATGATCTAAGTATGAGAACATTGGATTAACTCTGCGAGCGCCTATCTTTTCATATTGAATGTAACTATCACTTCATGCGCATTGCATTCTATATGCTTTTCATCAAATAAGATATAACCCTTTTTCTTTTCATACATTTACTTATGCATGCAAGTTGCTTATGCATGCAAGTTATGCTATGTACATTTACAATGATATTGAAATAAAAACATAATCTTTTCTTTTCCCATGCAAGTCACACAAAATAGAATGCAGTTGCTTATGCAAAAATATAACTCTTTTATTCCTCTCCATAACAATTATCTATTCTTTAATTAAACATCCTTCTATAAATTAACCTATTTACGGTCATCACAAGGGATTTTTATTGCACAAATGCATACAACATAATTCATTCTTGCCAATGTAAATTACCCAATGCAAACCTTCCAATGCACAATAATATCGCAATATATATTTAACCTATATGCGAGATGAAACTAGGACATTATTGCATAAGTGTATCTTTTAACATATGAACCATATATTAAAAAATGCAACAACCTTTCATCATGATGGTGTAAGAATTATAAGTACCTTAGCATGCAATTTAAAACTTTTTCGAACATTCCTATGATCTTTTTTTTTTAAAACAAAGCGCTCAATTATAGTAAATTTCCAATGCGATTAAGTCTTTCTTATGCGAATTTATACTTAATGCACCCATATCATGTGAAAATGAAGGAGGTGAATTTGATGGAGCCTGAACATCTGCAGGAGGGGTATTATCGATTCCGGCGCTTCTGGTGGGGACTCCTACACATGATCCTCTTGCTCCGGTTCGTGCTCCTCTTGTGTGGTGCTTTGGGGCCATTGCAATTGGGATTTGGGAATAAGTCGGGCAGGTGGAGGGTATGCTAAAATTCTCTGCAAGTTGGCAGTCCTTCCTTCCCACAAGGGAACGCACGAATTGTGTCCTCCACATGATCTGCAGGTGAAGCACCCCTAAGAAGCTTTTAGTGGAAGCTTCTAGAAAGCTTCTTAAGAAGCTTTTTTAATTTCTTATTTTTTGACAGTGGGCCCTCACAGCGTCGTGCTGAGAGTCGTGATGAAGACAAAAATGATTATGATGAGGGAGGCAGCGGTCTTGGCAGCCTAGCGGCGTTTCACATGGAGTAGGGGGGCGGCGTTGAAGACCACAAGGGGGGGGGAGGGATCCCCTTATATATTGGGGAGGGGATGGTTCATTGTAACGTCTCCCCTCACCACTTGTAGGACACGTCTTAGTAGCCCAACCATCGGGAAGAGAGTCCAGAAAGCGCCGCCCGGCACTCCCATGGAATGTCACGGGGTTTGCAATCTAGGTCTTCCCGAGTCTACCTGATGAAACCTCAAATGGGCCAGCACTAGTTATGGCACTAACCAAACCTCATGCTCATAACAGATAAGCACACCCACACGGCCTCGCGGGCTAGAAGCATCTATCTCTGCTAAAGGACTAAAGCCTAATCTATGCATTTATAGTTTTGTAGTCCAATGTTTCCCTTTCTATAAACTCCACATAGGGAGAACCCATACACATTGGCAATAAATTCCACGATAATCACATACATGGGAGGCAACCTCTTGGTGAAATCATCGTGGCCTCACTGCAACTCTCCTACATCGCAAGGATTGGCCACTTGATGCGCTGCTCAATTTGTAGAACAAACAAACAAACTCCACTCTTTCATTTTCAAAGTATTCCAGGAGATACCATGTGTCCTATCCAAATACTTTCCCAAGAAACGAACGTCTATCCTACGGCTTAGGTTGCCTTTTTCCACTCAAGCGTAGGTCATCATCATCGAAAACAGGTGCTATGCATCCAGTCCTTTTATTCTAGCACCATAGTTAACATGCACATGCAAAAATGGATGATTCTAAAGTGCTCAAACATAATTTTCAATCAGAGACATGTGGTGCACAACCAGACTTTCCAATGCATTTATTAACCCGTTGTAGTGATGTAAGGATAGCACCGAGACAACACTCGTGCTACTATCCTCTTAATTAAAATACACCAAACCCTATGTCATGAAATGCATAAAAAAATCAGCAACAATCAGCACGCAAATCACACCATTCAAACATCCCAACCCCCTACGTTTAGGTATTGCTTTCGTTGCATAGGTGTAGAGGTTCATTTTGTCATGTTTTGATGTATAAAAAGCGATAAATCACAAACTTTGACAAGGAGATAGGGCAAACTGAGACCAAACCTGATGCTTTGCCACTACCACACATCCATAAACAATCATTATATTTTTTCTTATTTTTGTAAGGTGTTTTTCTATTTTTTCTTTATTTTTCCCATTTCTTGATTTATTTGTTAATAAAAATGCTATTTTTTTATTTTTCTTGTTCCAATCACTTCAGCATACCAACATTCAATTTTTTTTTCATTTTTTCCCCATGGGAACATATTTCACCCACCCGAAACGAAAGAACTACCATTTTACAGCTTAAAAATCGCATTGCGGGTTTACAGGAATTAAATAGAGCATGTAAATCATTGCAAAACCAACATTTTCTAATACACATCAATTAACCATGGTGCAATCAGCACACAAACAAATTTTCGTCCAATAAGAATATAATTATCATCATAAACTATTAAAAAACCTTCATTTTCTTCATAAAAATCGTCATACCGTGTTTTTACGTAACCCGAGACGCTTTAAATTACTGCATAACCAGTAGACGGAGTCTCCATTACTCTCAATCCAATGGTTTACTTCAATCTTCAGCATCTCCATCCAACTCCATCACCATTTCCTTCATTCTTCCACCCGGTTCCTTCTTCAAAATGGTGCACATGAACAACCCATAGAGGGGAGAGAGGGGGAGGAGAGAGAAATACTAGATTTTGATCTCTTCATCCAGACAGCCATATCTCATGCTAAGATTGGCGATAGAGTCAGGCAAGAGGAAGAAGTTGCCGGGTATTGTCGGTTGCATGGGTTCTTTGCAGCCTAGAAATCAAGATTCATGAGGGGGGCGCAATTTTTGACGCCATCTTCACGCCATCTCTCCATGTTTCCTTCACGTTTTTTGCATAAAAATTGAGGGGGGGGGGGGGGGGGGGGGGGGGGGGGGGGGGGGGGGGGGGGGTTAAAGGTCCCAAAGGGCACCCCCTCTTTGGTTCTAAATTTGTCCACCTTTTCGTATCTTGGCCAATTTGTGGCCTCTTCCTCGTCCGGGCTCCATTTCAACATCTAAAAAATCCTACGCGTCCATCTCGACATCTCGCACTGACTGGCAGCTCCCGGTATCCCACACGGCAGTCGAAAAAATGATCAAAAATCCACAAGTGTCGCTCGGGCACCTTTTAAAAGCCGTCTTTCACTTGGTGCTTAAAATCGTCCTAGCTGCAGCCGCCGCCTTTGATGTCGAATATTTTTCCCCTAAATTCCAGATTTTTTAGAAAATTTTAGGCACATCCTGGGCTCAAAACTCCGCCCTCATTGGAGACCACAGGATAGGGCGACTCAGCCCGTCGAATCCCACAACAGATCTGCACAAAACAACCAAAGGAAGCATCAAGCTGATACAAAATAGATACATATTAAAACACAACACAATGCGCACCCTACCCCCTGACAAAATCAAGGCATGAAATCCACAAGGAGTAGGCCTAGCATGATTTGATAGAAGGTCCAAAGCTAGTCACTAATCAACTGCTCCAACACGGCCAAACTAAGAAGAACTATCAAAGAGGTTGCCCTAAGTGGTGGTCTGAACTACCTACCTAACTAAGGACAACACAATCAAGAGCTCCTACTAGGTGAGGACTCCTATAGCCTGATCAAGAAGTATTTTCTTTTAACACATTTCTTCTTTTAGGTTTTTATTCTTCCATACTCGGGCGTGTAAAAAGGAGGGAGCTGAGCGTAGTGACCCAAGGAGAATAGGGCACGGCCTGTTCCTCAAGTCCTGTCTTGGTACCCAAGAACCTACCAAGCCCTCGCAAGGCAACACTTAATCCTTTTCTGACGTTCACTTTTATTTTCGCTCCAACCTTCCTTACTTTCTTCTTTTCCAGCGATATGCCATCCCTAGGAAGACAAGGCATCGGCCCCGGGTCTGACTCGTCCCCAGGAACCTACCAGGCCTTCGCAAGGCGATGATCAACTGCTTATAAATTTTCCTTTCTTTTCTTTTCTATTTTTATAGGGGTTAGAACCCCTTTTTACACACCTTTGTATATATTTATTTTCTTTGAGATATTCAGGGTTTTGTTCCTCTCTATCATCATCATTTTTTCCTCTGGTAGGCTTCTCTAACTGCCTCACAACTAAGCAAGAAATCCTAGAGCGGCTGCCTAGTAGGCTAGCAGAACAGGGTCACTAGAACTACCTTCTAAAACAAGTCTTTCAATGCCTGGCAATGTCTTTACAGGAGGCAAGAACTACTCAGCCCTCCCTCAGACATACATAACCTAAACCTTGGACTTCATGCCTTGGACATCGGTCCCCAACAAGAAAAGAAAATCCCCTACAAGTACACAGACACATATAGCAAAAAAAAACATATTACTCGTAAAGGAGAGATATCACCTGGATAGGGCCACGAGGTCTCCGCGCAATAAAGGCTCCTTCCAAGATATTCTTGTTGAGATATCGAGCTCCACTCGTGATACGCCAGGGTGACCGTTGTGCATTTATGTCACCGACTTGTCAGTTGTAGATGCGGTTGGTACAGTGCCCATGAATAATAGCTAGATGACAGCTATCCTTATCTACTCTAGTTCGTGGCTCAGTTAGTATGCCACCTTAGTTAGTTGAGTTTGGTTTGAGACCCATATTTAGGGTTCTTCTATCTCTTTGTACTAGAGTTCTTTTGGCTTACACAACTAAGAAGAGGAAAACTGTTTTCAGCCTCCACCCTTGTGTGTATTCCCCCATTGTGCAAGCAAGAAAGCTACAAGTGAGACTCCTTCCTTCTCTCCCACAATCTTGACATGGTATCAAAGCCTTGTTCGTGGTAAGGAGCTCAAGAAAGCAAGCCAAGCTCGCGGTGGTCTGGTAAGAGGAGCAGTGTTGCTTTCATTTTCTGTTTTGGGAGCAGATCTCTGCAGGTAGCACAGCCGAAAATTGTAGGAGTGCATTGTCTCAGGTTGAGACGCCCTTCGCGGTGAAGCAAGAGGGCAGTATATGCTGCGGGCGAGGGCTTTAGCCCTCGGCAACCCTGTTTTTTTTATTTGAGGCCATTTCGGGGCCTGTTTTGGAGGCGGAAGTTTTCTGCACGCACTCAGGAAAAGGCCCAGTTTTATGCTATGCAGCCACTGTTCTACAGGTCGGTAAAAAGTTTCTGTAGAAATTGCATCGTATGCTTGTGCGCAGAGACATTGGGAGTTACAGAATCATCCATGTTGCTTGTTGATGCAAAATCGTCACTAGGAAGTGACTGTGTGGTCAAATACCACTTTCGCCAGTTTTGCAGATTTGCCCTTGTGAGGGTGAAGCTGTGTTTTTTGCAGTGATAGAATTTTTTGCAGTGTTCTGTAATGGCGTCTGATTCTCTTTCACAGATTGTCACTGAAAAGCTTGACAAGAACAACTTCCAGGCATGGAAGTTTAGAATGACGAATTTCCTTATGGGAAAAGGATATTGGGAATTTGTTGCAGGAAATGAAGAAGAACCAGTTCTTCTTGATGTTCCCAATCAACAGCAAATGCAGGCATTCAAAGCATGGCATGAGAGAGCCAGGAAAGTTATGTACTGGCTGTCTATCAGCATTTCAGACTCTATGATTGTGCATATTCAGGATGCAAGTACGCCAAAGGAGGCATGGGATACTCTGTCAAAGATGTATAGCACAAATACGCAAGCCAGGAAAATGCAGCTCAAGCAAGAGTTGCACAATGTGCAAAGAGAAAATATGAGCATCAATGACTACCACATGAAGGTGAAGAAGATTGCAGATGCACTTGCTTCCATTGGGTCACCAGTGGAAGATGATGATTTAGTTTCTGTGACCTTGAATGGTCTAGGAAAGGATTATGCACAGTTTCGGACATCCATTTCAATTCTGAAAGATTTCCTGATTTTGAGGAGTTGATTGCTCTTCTAATTTCTGAGGAGCAGAGAAATGGTGGTGCATCTTCTTCAGGAGGAACTTCAAAAGAAACTGTCTTCTACTCAAATGCTGGAAGAGGTAGAGGCAGAGGTAGAGAAGGCCGATTTGGAGGCCGTGGTAGGAATTAGAATATGCAGCAAACTCAAGAAAACCAGTCCTATGGAGGAGGACGTGGTAACTCTAGAGGCAGGGGGAGCCAAAGAGGTCGTGGTGGATGGCAAAGCGGCCAAAATGCAAACAGTAATGTTGAATGCTACTATTGTGGTAAAATGGATCATATGGCTAAAGACTGCTATAAAAAGCAGAATGACATCATGAATGGAAAACTGCAACAAGGAAATTATGCATCTTCTAGTAGACAGGGTGATGACAGAAATGAGCATTTGTTTATGGTGCAACACATGAACAATTCTGTGATAAGTGCAGAAGAAAGCAACGATGTGTGGTATGTTGACTCAGGTGCATCAAATCACATGATAGGTCATGCAGAATGGATGGAGGATGCAAGGAAAATGGAAAAACCAGGATTTGTGGAGACTGGTGATGATACTGCACATCCGATTGTGCAAATTGGAAAAATTTCTTTGTCTATGCAGGATGGGAAAAAGAAATACCTGTCCGATGTATTTCATGTCCCCAATATCACCAAGAATCTGGTTTCTGTTGGTCAAATGGTTGAACAGGGCTTGCAGGTCAGATTTAATCCTCATGGATGCTTTGTTGAGGATATGAAAAATAAAGGTCGCTTGATAGCAAAAGGAAAGAAGAAGGGCAGAATGTTTACGTTGGATGCAGACATGTCTGAATTGAGTGCAGCAATGTTTGCACATGGGACCGATGTAGTTGCAGATATTGATATCTGGCATAAACGCATTGGTCATGTTAATGTATAGCGACTTAAATCAATGCAGGCCCAAAATATTGTTGCAGGATTGCCTAGATTCAAGGTTGCAGAAATGCATAAGGTATGTGAAGCCTGTCAGTTTGGAAAACAGGCAAGGAAACCATTTCCTAGACATGTTCAAGAGAGTAAGATGCCATTGGAATTGATCCACTCTGATGTGTGGACTACTAAAGCTGCATCTCTAGGAGGCTGTCATTATTTTGTTACTTTTATTGATGACTATAGCAGAAAAGTTTGGGTGTATTTTATGAAAAAGAAAAGTGAAGTTTTTGGGCATTTCAAAACTCTTAAAGCTATGGTTGAAAAAGAAACAGGTCTGCAAATAAAATGCCTAAGGTCAGATGGAGGGGGAGAGTACCTCTCAAATGAGTTTGCAAGGTTTTTGCAGGAGCATGGCATAAAGCAGCAATATTCATGCAGTCATACCCCACAGCAAAATGGAATTGCAGAAAGAAAAAACAGACATATTGGAGAGGTGTCTCGTGCCATGCTCAATGAAAAAGACCTGCCAGATTTTTATTGGGCTAAAGCAGTTGCTACAGCAGTCTACATAATGAACAGGACTCCCACTGCAGCAATACATGGAATGACTCCAGAGGAGAGGTGTACTGGTAGGAAACCAGATATTTCTCATCTGAAAATTTTTGGTTGCATTGCCTATGTACATGTGCCAGATGAGTTGAGATCGAAGTTGGATCCAAAAGCTGAAAAGTGCATCTTTATTGGTTACTCTCTGCAGCAAAAAGGGTATAGATGCTATAACCCTTCTACTCGTAAGTTTACAGTGAGCAGAGATGTTGTTTTTGATGAGATGAGTAGCTGGTATAAACCAGTAAATGTGATTGATGATGTAGATGCACAAAATGGTAATGCTGCACAGAATTCACAGCAGCAGTCACAAAATATTAGTGGACCTGGAGCGTCCTCTAGCAGTGGTTCACATTCTTCGCCATGGACAGGCAGATTGAGATCAGGAGAATCTTCTCAAAGTAATGCAGATAGTGGTATGCAGGTATCACGAAAAGGAAAAGAGAAGGTTGATCAGCCCATGTTTGATGTGAATGCAGGTTACTCTTATGTGGATGGTGAATCCAGTGGCTCAGAACAGAGCATTGATGATGAGTTGGGTATTCCTTCTATTGTTACACCTGGAGTAAGGAAGACCAGGGATGTTTTGAGAGCACCTGGGAGTGAACCCACTTTACGCAGGTCTACCAGAGTTAGGTATCCTGTGGATAGGCTGAAATATGAAGGATTTACAGCCATTCACTATGCATATATGGTCAAGGTGATATAGGAACCAAAACCCACTTCTTTTGAGCAAGCCATGGGAAAAGAAAAATGGGAGAAAGCCATGGATGAAGAAATGGATGCCTTGGAAGCAAATGCTACATGGGAATTGGTACCTTTGCCTAAAGGTAAAAATGCAATTGGCTGTAAGTGGGTTTATAAGGTGAAGCACAATGCAGATGGTTCTGTGAACAGATACAAGGCAAGATTAGTAGTCAAGGGGTATGCACAAACATATGGCATTGACTATGAAGAAACATTCAATCCAATTGCAAGGATGGCAACCGTAAGAGCACTCATTGCTATGGCTACATCAAAGGGATGGTCTTTATATCAGATGGATGTAAAGAATGCCTTCTTGCATGGTGATTTGCAAGAAGAGGTCTATATGGAGCAGCCACCAGGTTATGTGCATGATGTTCATCCTTAGTTTGTTTGCAGGTTGAAGAAAGCCTTGTATGGCTTGAAGCAAGCACCTAGAGCATGGTCTGACAAGATAGGACAGTATCTTGTCACTATTGGCTTTCAGATTTCCAAGGCAGATTTCTCACTTTATGTGAGAAAAACAGAGAAAGGTATTATGCTACTTGTCATTTATGTTGATGATTTGATTATGACAGGTGACAGTGATGAAGATATCCTTCATGTGAAAATGCTATTGAAGCAGAAGTTTGAGATGAAGGATTTGGGAGAGCTGCGTTATTTCTTGGGCATTGAGGTGATTAGATCACCAAGTGGGATACAGCTCTTGCAGAGGCAGTATGGATTGGACATGCTGTCCAAATATGGGATGACAGGCTGTAAGCCTATTTCAGTTCCTTTGGAGCAGAATGTGAAGCTGAGCGCAGATGTAGGTGAGCTTCTGGAAGACCCTACTATGTACAGACGCATAGTAGGAAGCTTGATTTATATGACTATTACCAGGCCAGATTTGAGCTATGCTGTTGGATTGGTAAGTCAGTTTATGCAAGCTCCAAGGAAATCGCATTTGGATGCGGCTAGACGTATACTCAGGTATGTGAAGTCCACATTGCAGTATGGACTATTTTATGAGACTAGGGTTCAGATACAGTTGCATGGATACACTGATGCTGATTGGGCTGGTAGCATTTCTGATAGACGATCTACCAGTGGATATGTGTTCTCTTTTGGGAGTGCTGCAGTCACTTGGAGCAGCAAGAAACAGCCTACAGTTGCCTTGTCGAGCACAGAGGCTGAGTACAGGGGTGCAGCAATGGCTGCATGTGAGGTAGCTTGGTTGCATAAGCTACTTTATGATATGCATCAGTCTACAGATGGGCCAGTTGTCATTTATTGTGACAACATGAGTAGTATACACTTGGCAAATAACCCAATCTATCATGCTAGAACAAAGCACATTGAGATGCATTATCACTATGTGCGGGAGAGGGTTTTACTAGGTCTTATTGATCTAGTTTATGTCAGCACAGAGGATCAGGTAGCTGACATATTCACGAAGGCATTGGGCGCAGAGAAGCTGCGCAAGTTCAGAGACCTGCTTGGTGTGCAGGAATCAGGATTGAGCTCGAGGGGGAGTGTTGAGATATCGAGCTCCACTCGTGATACGCCAGGGTGACCGTTGTGCATTTATGTCACCGACTTGTGAGTTGTAGATGCGGTTGGTACACCACCCATGAATAATAGCTAGATGATAGCTATCCTTATCTACTCTAGTTCGTGGCTCAGTTAGTATGCCACCTTAGTTAGTTGAGTTTAGTTTGAGACCCATATTTAGGGTTCTTCTATCTCTTTGTACTAGAGTTCTTTTGGCTTACACAACTAAGAAGAGGAAAACTGTTTTCAGCCTCCACCCTTGTGTGTATTCCCCCATTGTGCAAGCAAGAAAGCTACAAGTGAGACTCCTTCCTTCTCTCCCACAATCTTGACAATTCTTTGAATCTTTCTAGCACAGGACTAAAACAAGAAACCATTAACCGCACCTGTACTAAACAGATGACTGGCCCTCTTGGCCTAATGAAATAAAGCATTTCTCTACAAAAACTGATCGGCCCTCTTGGCCTAACTAGATAAAACATTTAAAACCTCACAAAATTGGCCCTCTTGGCCTAATTAAATAATATGCTCCTTTCCAAGGAGGAAAAATAGGGCTCGCAGCCCTAAGCTAAATGCATAAGATTATGACCCATCCCTCCTGCATATATAGCAAGAGATGTACGCATAACATGTTGTCTAATCAGCCTATGGGTCCAAGATAACAACGGTAGATGGGTCTCAGCTACTCTTTGCATCACCCATATCAACCATCGCCGGCCATATATTGTATGCTCTGATAACATTCCCCACAAGCGACCAGGTCCTGTCTCATTATTGATAGCAATATCCAAACTAGGACCACAGTTGAAGAAAATGTCTTCTTCATAAGCAAGGTTTGCCAGTGAATCCGCAAACAGATTCCAGTAACGGGGAATCAGCTCAAGAGATACGCTCTCAAACTCCTCAAGTAGGGTCATGGCATTTCGATGATACATACAAAGGATGGGGTTCCACACTGTGTATGTCCCATCTAGCTGATTCAAGATCAACTGGGAATCCCCTTTTACTAACAACCACCAAATACCACCTTGTTTGGCAATATGCAGTCCCATAATCAAGGCTTTATTCTCTGCCATGTTGTTAGTGAATCCTACCCCAAGATAAGCAGCTAATTTCATCGTAACTCTACGTCAGGGATCTCCGATTACTACTCCAACACTCCCTTTTTTATTAGGGCCCCTAGACGCTCCGTCAAAATATAATGTGTACGTCCACAATGTGTTTACACAGCCTGCCATCACGAACTCATCTATTCGTAATTATGATAGTCAAAATTTAACATGTTTATAGGATGAACTGATGGCTCCATCCCACCTTCTTCATTAAACTCAACAGGGATACTTGTCAACATTCATAAGCAGTGATGGCAGAAGACTTTGATCTCCCACACAAAGGTTTCATCTTCTTGCTCAATAACTTTGTATCCTTTGCTCCACCAGATAAGTTTCCTCTGATGGTATCTCTGCTCTAGATATGGGTGCTCCAAATAAGGAATTAACTGCCCCATCAACCAGCTTTAAGCTCTTTTGCAGGTCTCAAATCAGCCCCAGCATGGACTTGCAATGCATTTTTCTGTATTAGCATACTTAGAAATAATAAGGTTTAATCTTATTAAGATTAACCTTATTTTGAAATTCTACTCCCTGTAGATCAGCTAGTAGAGTCGTAGACCTATTTTTCCCTATCCTAACAATCTTGTAGGGGCCATCCCATCTAGGTTCTAGCTTCCTTGGAAACAACTCCCTACGCACATCGTAGTACTGAACTAACTGCCCTTTTTTGAAGGTATACTTCTTTGCTTTAAGGTCATGCAACTGCTTCATCTGACATTTAGCTACCTCCTAGTGTAATAGGCTCTGCAATTTCAGTTTATCCAGGTGGGCTATGGTCGTGAAACGTTCAAAGAGTGCATCCACATCTCCCAAAGAGTGGTTAATTGCAAACTGTATGGTTGGCAGCTCGATTTTGAGGGGTAACACACACTCTTTCCCAAAAACTAATTTAAATGGAGTATGGCCGATAGCTCGCTTGAAAGTTGTGTTATATGCCCATACTACCACATACAACTTCCTGTCCCAGTCTCGTTTCTTCTCAGAGTCTATTTTAGACAAGATACCCACAAGCTGCTTATTAGTACTTTCGACTTGCCCGTTGGCTTGCGGATTATAAGGGGTCGTTTTGTTATGCTTGATTTGCCAAGCTTCAGTCAGGCTTTTGATCACTTTATTCAAAAAGTGGGTTCCACGATCCGACACTAGCTCCTTCGGTGGACCAAAACGGTAGATAACCTACTCTAAAAGGAAACTTGCAGTCTCTTTTGCATTGTCTTGCCTTATCGCCCGTGCTTCTAACCATTTTGTAAAATAATCAGTTGCTACTATAATGTACCTCTTCTGGGTAGTAGACGACGGGGTGATAGGACCCACAAAGTCAATGCCCCACTTCTCAAATGGAAGGATAGCCATGATAGGTGTAAGTGAACGTTTCCTATTCTCTCTTCTATCATGTCTTTGATAGGTATCACATCTCTTAACATACTCAAAGGAATCCTGGAAGATGGACGGCCACCAATATCGAGCTCTTAAAGCTTTCTGTGCCGTCAACCATCCCAGCAAAGTGCCCTCCACACGCAAAGTCATGGCACTCTTCCAAGATGAAAGGAACCTCATCAAGCATCACACATCGGCGATAGATATCATCAACGCCCTGCCGATATAGTGTTCCTGCGATCAAGGAAAACTTCAAAGCCTATTTTCTGATTTTTCTCTTCTCTGATTTTGATAAACGAGCTCCAGTCTCTCTCGTTGATATATAATGCGTGATAGTAGCATACCAAGATGGGATAGAAGCTATATCAATTTTAAATATTTCTTCAATATCACTTCCTTCAGCCAAAGTCTCTTTCGGCTCCCCAAAATCCACAAGGCATTCCACAATACCCTGCAACCACGGTGGCTTACTCTTAATCTCATAATCGAACTCCTGCAAAGTGATTAACCACTTTGCCAGACGATCAGGTGGTTGTAGCTTGTTCATAAGCAATCTAAGCACTTCCGCCTTCGTATAGAAAACTACCTTCTCATAGAGGATGTAGTGCCTGAATTTTTTAGTCGTAAAGACCATCGCAAGGCACAACTTCTCCATGTAGATGTAGCTAATTTCTGATATGCCCAATTTTTGACTAGCAAAAGCTATCGGATGATACCACTTTTCCTCCCAGATTTGGGCTAAATAGCAGCTGATACTATGCATGGTGGCTACTGAAAATATGTAAAATACCTCGCCTCTTTTAGGTGCTTTTAAAAATGGTGCTTTTACTAGCTCCTTTTTCACATCCTCGAAAGCTACCTTACAAGGGTCGCTCCATACAAATAGACAGCTAAAGGATAACAAGTTCGTTAATGGCAACGTCCTTTCTGTCAAGGCATTTATAAACCTCCGATAGTACCCTATCGATGACACAAAGCTATGTACCTCTTTCGGAGTGTGTGGTGGACTCATAGCGACTATAACCTTGATCTTTTCAGGGTCAGTTGCAATCCCTACTGAACTGACCACATGGCCTAGCAATAGCCAATAAGGCACTCCAAAGACACACTTTCGTGGATTAAGAGCGATACAAAATTGTCTACAACGCTCAAAGCACTTTCTTAAGATAATCAGCATCCTTTCCCTAACAGTGGCTACCCCCAGGTCATCGATAAATACTTTCAACTCATCTGGGGAGATGTCACCAAAGGTATTGTCTGTTGTTCGTTGCCATGATCCGGGTGCATTGCACAAACCAAAGGCCATCACATGGCACGCAAAAGTACCAAAAACAGTAATGAAAGTTATTTTCAACTTGTCCTCTTCTGCAATTTCCATCTGGTTGTAACCTACAAAGCAATCCATAAAGGAATATATTTCCCTATCCGTTAATTGATCCAAAATCTGGTCAATAAATGGCAATGGGTAGTAATCCTTAACCGTCTGCTTATTCAGCTCTCTAAAATCTACACATAGTCAGATCTGGTTGTTTTTCTTCTTCCTGATGACAACTGGTGAAAACCATTTTGTGTGTTGTACAGGGAAGATTAAACCAGCTTTCTGTAACTTCTGTAACTCCTCAAACAGCCCGTCCCTCAATTCAAAAGGCATACGCCTTACTTTCTGATGCACAGGATGACTACCTTCTTTTACAGGAATAGTATGAATAGCCAACCTGGGAGGAATGCCTCTCAACTCATCATAACTCCAAGCAAAGATGTCGCAAAATTCTTGAATCAAGGACACATAGTCCTCCCTTTCTGCTGAACTGAGCATGGAACCTAATTTAATTGGCCGTGAATCATTTGGCGTACCAAGGTCCAGCTCAATCACATCCGCGTTTCTTATCCTATCTTGCGGCTCTATCGGCTCATTTAGAGTTATCTAATAAATATCCTCTGTAGTGGACCCCTCTTTAGATTCATCGTTGGATGATGTCTCACTACCAGATGGATCATTTGCTATCTCTAATTCAGTAAAGGATAAAGGAGCTCTCTTACTTTGAGGAGACTCAGGGTAAGCATCGACTATTACTCGATTAGCACCTCTACCTAAAACCACTCGATTGGCGGGTATATCGACTTGACAGTCTGTCGTAAGATCCAAGGCCTACCTAGCAAGACTCGATAACTAGGACGTCCTGCAAATCTTATCACCCTAAAGTCCAAAAAGCATTCTACACTTGCAACTGTAACATGGACTTTAGTAACGCAACCTTCTGGTTGCCTTAGACTATCATCAGCCATTCTAAGAAGGGTGGAGCTATCTTTTTGGATGCCTAGACCCAACCTCTCCATTAAGTCTGAACTCATGATATTGATGGAGGACCCAGTGTCTACGATAGCATGCTCCACAAGTATTCCATCCACGTATGCTGAAACCCTAGGGCAATTCTTTTCAGCATGATCAAACCAATCTTCCCCTACTCGTGCTACGCCCAAAGGTTCTACAATATATCCAATACACATGACCTTCTTGAATTCCTTGCGTACTCCTGGAGATAATTTAATCAATTGTAAGAGGTTTACATCTGGTTTGACTTCGCAAAGAGAGCTTGCTAAATCAAAATCATGATAGGTAGCCAAAGCTCTCTTTTCTCGCCAAACCATCCTTTCTTTTGGTCTCGAGACTGGCTTTGGTGCTTCTTTTTTAGCTCTTGCCTTCTTTCTTGGCACTTCCTCATCCTTCTTTAGATCGAATTTTCTGTCAAACAGGCCTTAGAGGTCCACCTTCCACGCCAGGATTTAGGACTTTCATTCCCTTATCCCCTTGCTTAGGGTTTCCCTTGACCGGTTTTGCATTATCTTTATCACCCTCTTTAGCCTTTTGGCCTCTTGTCACAGCTCGTAGGTTAGAGGTTTCAATGCCATTGACACGTACAGCCTCGATAAGGCTGACTCCATTGCCTTGTGGCAACTCCTCTATAGTGGTCTTTCCCCTTTGCAGTATTTGTCTTGGTCTATCATTTTGCTGGAGGTTATTACCTTGCACTCTATGATTAACTGGACCTGGCTGTTTACTCCCTTGTTGGAGGGAACTAATCTTACTCCAACAGGTAGCGGCTAAGTGGCCCGACTTCCCACAAATATCACATTTAACATTTTGATAGTTTCTAGGGAAATGTTGTCTGCCACACCACTTATTGCGGAATATTGATGGACCACCATCTTTAGGGCGTCGAATCCCTATCAGATTCTGCTGCTTCTTTAGGAAATTAACGTCAACAGCTATTTGCGGATATTGTTCAGAAATCATGTTAGTGTAGTGCTTCATCATATTCTTAACTTCACCAAGGATATTAGAGGTACTCGACTCATAGCCTTGATTGTCTATCCGTTATTCCATTGGCCTAACAATTTGATTGGGCATTGGTTGTGGACTCACAAGAACCACATTAGGGTTCGAAACTTGGCCTCCAACATTTGGTGGAGCCAACTGACTAGCCATAGGCATAGTCACACTGGGAGGAGCTGGCAGCAAAGGTACATTTTGAACCATGCTTCTTCTTCCATTAGGGTTATTCATAGGCATCCCTTGACTTCCATTCATCAATGGTAAATTGCCTCCAGGTACTAGACCCGCATTAAGATTTATTCAAGAGGAGTAGGCCGTTTGTAATCGTGACTCTACTCCTTCTGCTCATGTGATGGCGGTGTCTATATCAGCCAAAGCCACACTGCTCAATTATACCTGAATATTGAAATCTAATCCATGCAAGAAGTATTGCAATTGGAAAGCCAATGGAATAGGAATGCAAGTTTGTAACTTATAAAACACTTCCTTAAGCTTCTTGGCATAGGCTTTCACATTCTCATGGGGGTCTTGGCATGTTACATTCAAAACACGCAACCAGTATTGGCCACCTCTTTCAGGGGCATATTCTCCTCGGAAAGCTGCATAAAATTGGTCGATTGTAGTTATGGTTCCAGTCTCTATGCTATGATACCATACTACAACCCTTCCTTTTAATGTCATGTTAAAGAACATCATAAGATGTCCCTCATCTTGGATGCGGTAATTAAACATTAATCTTTGGAATTCACAAATGTGAAACTCCACATCTTCTTCGACTAACCCATTAAAAATGGGCAAAGGCACTCCTAACGCTGGCAAATCTAGCCTCCCTGCAGGAATTGCAATGGGTTGTGCCATGATGACAATCGGATTGACAATAGGAGTTTGGACTGATGGGATCACACCCCCACTTGAAGTGGGTTGACTTGGTGGAAGAGAGGAAGAACTTGTGCTTCCTTCTACACCTAAAGGACTATGTGTAGCAGTTGGGTTACTAAGGCCATTGCCTTTTATGCATATTGGGCTACTCCTTTGAGGAGGATAATGACTTACAATCTCCAACCGCCGTCTAGTCCTCTCAGCACATTTTGCTTTTTGTATTTCGGCTTGACGGTCCTTGTAGAGGACATAAACCAACTATTTGGCCCCTAAAAACCCTAGATTCGAGAACCACCACTTGTTGGCAGCTCTCGGCAAGCGCACCACTGATGGGACCCCAAATGTGCCGGCACTGGCTATGGCACTAGCCGGACCTCATGCTCATAACAGACAAGCACACCCACACAGCCTCGCAGGCTAGGAGCATCTATTTGCTCCTAAAGGACTAAAGCCTAATCTATACGCTTATAGTTTTGTAGTCCAACGTTTCCCTTTCTATAAACTCCATAGAGGGAGAACCCATACACATTGGCAATAAATGCCACGATAATCACATACATGGGAGGAAACCTCTCGGTGAAATCACTGCGGCCTCACTATAGCCCTCCTACATCGCAGGGATTGGTCCCTTGATGCGCTGCTCAACATATAGAACAAATGAACAAACTCCACTCTTTCATTTTCAAAGTATTCCAGGAGATACCATGTGTCCTTTCCAAATACTTCCCCAAGAAACGAACGTCTATCCTACGGCTTAGGTTGCCTTTCCCCACTCAAGCGTAGGTCATCATCATTGAAAATAGGTGCTATGCATCCACTCCTTTTATTTTGATACCATGGTTAACATGCACATGCAAAAGTGGATGATTCTAAAGTGCTCAAACATAATTTTCAATCAGAGACATGTGCTGCAAAACCAGGCTTTCCAATTCACTTACTAACCCGTTGCGACGATGTAAGGATAGCACCGAGACAACACTCATGCTACTATCATCTTAATTAAAATACACCAAACCCTATGTCATGAAATGCATCAAAAAATCAGCAATAATCAGCATGCAAATCACACCATTCAAACATCCCAATCCCCTACGTTTAGGTATTGCTTTCATTGCATAGGTATAGAGGTTCATTTTGTCATGTTTTGATGTATAAAAAGCGATAAATCACAAACTTTGACAAGGAGATAGGGCAAACTGAGGCCAAACCTCATGCTTTGCCACTACCACACATCCACAAACAATCATTATAATTTTTCTTATTTTTGTAAGGTGTTTTTCTCTTTTTCCCTTTATTTTCTCCATTTTCTTGATTTATTTGCTTATAAACAATGCTATTTTTTGATTTTTCTTGTTCCAATCACTTCAGCATACTAACATTCAATTTATTTTCCATTTTCTCCCCATGGGAACATATTTCACCCACCCGAAACGAAAGAACTACCATTTTACCGCTTAAAAACCGCATTTCGGGTTTATGAAAATTAAATAGAGCATGTAAATCATTGCAAAACAAACATTTTTTTATACACAGCAATTGATCATCATGCAATCAACACACAAATAATTGTTTTTCCAATAAGAACATAATTTTCATCATAAACTATCAAAAAACCTTCATTTTCTTCATAAAAATGGTCATATTGTGTTTTTACGTTACCCGAGACGCCTTAAATTACTACATAACCAGCAGATAGAGCCTCCATTGCTCTCAATCGAATGCTGTACTTCAATCTTCGGCATCTCCATCCATCACCATCACCATTTCCTTCATTCTTCCACCCTGTTCCTTCTTCAAGATGGTGCACATGAACAGCCCATAGAGGGGAGAGAGAGGGAGGAGAGAGAAATACTAGATTCTGATCTCTTCATTCGAACAGCGATATCTTGTGTGAAGACCAGCGATAGAGTCAGGCAAGAGGAAGAAGTTGCCGGGATATTGTCGGTTGCATGGGTTCTTTGTAGCCTAGAAATCAAGATTCATGAGGGGGGGGCGCAATTTTCGGCGCCATCTTCACGCCATCTCTCCACGTTTCCTTCACATTTTTTGCATAAGAATTGGGGGGGGGGGGGGGGGGGGGGGATTAAAGGTCCCAAAGGGCTCCCCCCCTTTGGTTCTAAAGTTGTCCACATTTTCGTATCTTGGCCAATTTGTGGCCTCTTCCTCGTCTGGGCTCCGTTTCAGCCTCTCTGAAAAATTCTGCGCGTCCATCTTGGCATCCTGCAGTGATTGGCAGCTCCCGACATCCCGCAGGCAGTCAAAAAATTTATAAAAAAGCCACAAGTGTCGCTCGGGCGCCTTTTAAAAGCTGTCTTTCACTTGGTGCTTAAAATCGTCCTAGCTGCAGCCGCCGCCTTCGATGTCGAATATTTTTTCCCTAAATTCTGGATTTTTTTGGCAACTTTTAGGCACATCCCGAGCTCAAAACTCCACTCTCACTACTAGAAAGCGGAAGCATTCTGACAGTTCCCACTTAGGATCGACCTGAATCATGGTTTCCGTAATAGTCCAGTTTCTAGGAAGTAGCTAGCGTCGAGCTCCATACAAACCACTTTACGCAGAAACATCATGGTCGAGGCGGATTCATGCTGCACTTGGTTCAAGGAGAATGGAAAACGAGAGGGATGCAAAGCTCGACCTCTCTGCCCCTAAGGCATAGTCCCATTCCATTCCCCTAAAATGGCACAAATCGGGACTCTAACACTATAGATTCTAGGTCATTGTTACCTTGCTGTCAATTCCTTTTAGAAAAGTTCCCGGCCAATCGGGACCACCCTTCCATACGACGGACCCAGGGTCACATCCACGGCACTTTCCTTGAGTTGCTTTACTTATCTAATTACCTACCACATTTAATTTGACAAGTAAAAATAGCTTCCTTAATTAGCCAATTAATCACCGATTCCTTCACGTAACTTAGGCATTGACATAGAAAAAACAATGTCAAACAAGTTCCTTTTCAACATTTGATATTTATTTATCAGTCTTTGGAATACATCAAATAATCCACCCAAAGGCTATTCCAGCAATCCTCAGGGATCGCTATTCCAAGTTCCGCCCGTTGACTAGTTATGCGGGCCTCGAGATCCCATCTTGAGTCACGTTGGCCTCTTGTGCAGGATTCAGAGGCAAGTGATTTACGGCCAGAGCCCCCACTAGCACCCAGGCATCCTCCTGCTCCAAGTAGCACCCACGGAGAGACCTCTCGCGGCGGGTTCGGTCCATGTACCCGGCGCAGCTAACAACCCCCTTGGATAGGGTCAAGCAAACAATCGGAGGTAACTGATATTGCCTCTCCCTCTAGGCTTTCAATCTGAAGCATTAATTATAGTTTCTTGATCAAAGAAGTACAAACAGTGCTCCTAAGTGTACAAACACAAGCACTCCAGTGGTCGTTTATACGGCCAACTTCTAAGGTGTGAATTTTCCTCTCCGAATACATCCAGTATTTAATCCGGGATCAATCGTGACTTGGCAAGATCCCAAGGGTTTCGTAAGCTTAGTTGCTTGTTTATCCTTTTTCCTTGGGTTAGGGTTTATACCCTGTTAACCCAAATTGTTACTACCTTAGGTATCCTTATATCTTAGTCAATAAATCTTGGGCAACCTCGTCACCCTAACTTCGTTGGTCAATTTCTTTCTTGGCAAATTCGTAATTCCCCTAACTTGGAAAATCAGCCCAAGGAAGAGTGATGTAGCAGGATGACTACTCATCCTCTAGAAAATTTGACTTGTCCTTAGAACTCGCCAACTTGGTCCAAGGAGTGTCAATACTATTCTGTGATTTAGACACAAGATCGTATGGTGTTGCAGCTTGTGTCAGTATCTGACTTGTGGGATTATATCTTTCTTCGTACGGTCTTTCTTGATCAAGAATACCTTTGATCAAGATAAGGACTTGGGAGTCCTCTTGACCCAACCCAACCTTAACCCTAGTAGGCCGATAACGCTTTGGCCCTAGGGTTCCTAAATTTATACAGAAGTCTAGTATTTGGTCAATTGATCCTTAGGGTGAGAACCCTAGATCATTCTTGCATGGGCATTTAGCTAACCCTAACATTCCGTGAATGTGGGTAGGACCTTTAAGATTGGAAGTATTAAGTCAGCAACCCAAGTGTGATACTAGGCAGGATTTTATCATAGCTTAACCCTTCTTAGCACATTGAGGTGTTCGTCGTACTAACTATTTATGCCTTTATGAATCCCATGTGAGTTACACAATTACAAGCGATATACCTAATTGACTTAATTGTCTTATGACAAGAGGTGATCTTTTCTTAGAGATGCAAATACTTTCCCTAAAGATGTAAATAACTACAGTATAGGTGTGATGCATCATTAAATGCGATTTCAAGACCATAGACCTTTTCCCTTTATGCAGCTATGAGATCTACAATGATCGTTACTTTTCCTTGCCCTAAACTATAATGATTGACAATCTAGAGCTAACTCTTATAAACCCTTTGTTGATGCAACAAAATCAAAGTTTTTAATATTTTTAATGAAGATGCATTCAAACTTTGATAAAGGAACTCTATGCATGAGCGAATGCCATGAGTTCATCCTTGATTTAATCCTTCCTTTTATTACTTAACCCGACCTAAAATGTAACCATCTTCGCATGCAATTTGCAAAGTTCAAAATTTCCTTTCCATGCATTGTGACTATTTGGACATCATTCAATGGGCATCTCAGATGATCTCACACACGAGTCACAACTAGGAAATTATTACCTAAGTGTATTATGTGTTATATGTGTTGTTCTTTTCGCGAGGAAACAATGATGCCTTTAGAAAAATCCACCTTTTAACTTATGCAATATGCGTTCAAGAATGCAACTGCCCTTGACCATGCAAGTACTCGTCATGCAACTTAACTTGGTAATTCGATGCGAGTATATGAATTCTCCCATGTGTTCAAACTTGCCTACGAGAATTAAAGACATGGTTAATGCATCCTTTCATGTGGGAATGTTATTAGAACCTAGGCATTAAGAATCGAGGTGTTGTCCACTCGTGTACTCGGGTTGGAAGCTCCCACGTGTGCGCCTCACAACTTTTGCTTAGGAGCCATCGATGATATAGATCTCAACTCAGAAAACTCTCCTTGCCTTTTATCCAATTTCCAAAACTCCCTTATGCCCGTGAATTTACTCCTCTTTGCAAGAATCAAGCCTTACAAACTCGGTTTTAAAAACCCGAGAGGTATGGGTGAATAAGGCTTATGGAAGCCTTATTGGAAGCTTCCAATAGAAGCTTCTAAGCTTCTATCACAGCAAATGACATGGGATGGAGAAAGTGATGAGGGATATGATAAGGATGAGGATGAAGATGATAATGATGATGATGATGTTGATGAAGGCGGCAAGGTACAGCGGCAGCAGGCGGTGGCTTCCACAGGGCGACGGTGGCAGTTTCCTCCACAGCAACAACACGGCACGATCCTTCTCCCCCTTCCTCCCTCTCAAGCTTGAGAGAGGGGGGTTCATATATCTCTAAGGGGGGAGGGTAGGCACACATGTGGCAGGGTGCATGCCCTCCTCCCCCATGCCCCTCCATGCCATTACCCATACTCCCTCTCCCCGCCATGCAAAAGCTGAAGGGGAGAGGGTTAATAATAAAAAAAATTGCAAAAATTTATCCATTATCCCTTTTTTCCCCCCTTGAAGGGGTGTTTCTACATGGGCTATGGGTTTTTAGCCACAGTCTCTTATGCACAACGTGGATTGGAGTTCGTTGATGCACGCGGAGGGAGCACTTAGCCATCAACTTTTATCGTTGTGGGAGATTACTTTGGGTTGCTTTTTGCGCGGGGTGTGTGGGGTCTAGGGTCATTTAATATTTCAAAATGGAAATATTACATTCATGGGGGGGAGATGGCCGTTTGACGGCCGCCGCCCCTACACCTGGGGGGTGCATGCACCCTCTCCCACTCTTACTCCCTCTCTCTCTCTTACTCCCTCTCTCTCTCTCTCCCCAACATGCTGTTGGTAGGGAGAGAGAGAGAGGTAAAAAAATTTGAACTAATTTTTAAAATTTTAAAAGGGGGGTTCTTATGCATGAGAAATGTTACATCCTCTCCCCCTTAGAGGGATCGAGATGTCCTCATCTCGAGAAGATCTGGGGGTATTGTTGGTTGAGAATATTTTCATCCATCCAGGTGGCATCCTCTTCGGGATAATATTTCCATTGGATGAGGTATTCTCAAGGTCCTTGATCTCAAATGACTCTCCCTAACATCTAGGATTCTATCAGGCCATAGCTCAAGGACTGCTTGGCTAGGCATTACAATTTGTTGATCATCAAGTACATGATTCAGATTAGGTAGATACTTTTTCAATAGGCTAATATGGAATACATTATGAATCTTTAGAGTTGCAGGCAGCTGTAGTCTGTAAGCATTAGGCCCTAGGCACTTGATGATCTTATAAGGTCCACAATACCTCGGATTTAGCTTCTTGTACTCTCCCAAGGACAGTGAACTCTTTTTAGGGTGTACACAGATGAAGACCATATCCCCTTTGACAAAGGATCTATCTTGTCGTTTCAAGTCAGCGTAGGCCTTCTGTCTATCCTTGGTAGCTTGAATGTCTTGTCTTATTGATTTGATTTGATCATCCATGTCTTCCAGCATCTGTCTTGAAGCTTCTACCCTCAATGTTGGATCTGAGAAGTTCAAAGGGATACGACAATCATGCCCATACAATGCTTGGAAAGGGGTCACCTGAATACTTTATTGGTAAGAAGCATTGTAAGCAAACTCAACCAGTGGTAAGTGTTGAATCCACTTTTTGGGTTTGCGACAACAGTATGCCCTAAGCATATCTTCAATGACTTGATTGACTCGTTCTGTTTGACCATCAGTTAGGGGATGGTAAGCTGTGCTGAAATAGAGTTGAGTTCCAATAGCCTCAAAGATAGCCCTCTAGAAGTGTGATGTGAAAAGAGAGTCACGATCACTAATGATTCTTCTGGGTAACCCATGAAGTTTGAATATTTCCTTGATGAATAATCTTGCTATGTCTGAAGCTTTATAGTTCGTCTTGACAGGGATGAGATATGTGACCTTGGTAAGCATATCTACTACAACCAAAATAGAGTTATATCCTCCCTGAACTTGGGGCAAGCCAATAAATTCCATACGAATGAACTCCCATTTCATTTGTGGAATGTCAAGTGGTTGCAATTTTCCAGGAATTTTAACATGTTCTACCTTAATGCGTTGACAAGACAAACATTCCGTGACATATTTGAGTACATCTCCCTTGAGCCTTTCCCAATAATAGCTCTTTCTGACCGTATTAAGGGTCTTAGCATAAGCAGGATGCCCTGAGAAAGGGGAGTCATGGGCTTCCCAAAGTATCTTCTGCTTGAGAGTTTGGTTTGCATGGATACATAATCTTGTTCTAAAGTAGACAAGTCCATTACTGATGGAGAATTCTTGATACTTCGTCTTTAGCTTCGAGTCTTGATCCTTTATGGGGATCTCCCTTAGCATTTTCTGATAGGCTGGGTCATGATATGCCCCTTCTTTTGCTAGCTCAAGAATCGGGTTGTTTGGCATTGATACCTTTGTGGCTAAAGACCTTGCTGTTGATGGATCTTGAAAAATGAGAGAATTTAGAAATGCCTTGCGACTGAGTGCATCGGCAACTACATTCTCTTTTCCATGCCTATATTTGATTTCAAAATCATATTCTTCCAGCACTTCGATCCATCGACGTCACCTCATATTGAGCTCATTCTGAGTGAAAATCCATCTAAGGCTCTTGTGGTTCGCTACTAAAGAAAGTTTGTTACCTAGCAAGTAATGTCTCCAAAGTTTGAGAGCATGGATGACAGCCAACAGCTCCAGGTCGTGGGTAGCATAATTCCTTTCATGGCTCTTCAATTTTCTTAAAGAATATGCTATGGGGTGACCTTCTTGCATAAGTACACATCCTAAAGTAAGTGCACTAGCATTAGTTACCACTTCAAACTCCTTATTAAGATCAGGAAGTTTTAGGATGGGTGCTGATACTAAGCTTTGCCTTAGTTTGTCAAAGTTGGTCTGTCCAGTAGGTGACCATACAATTGCTACTTGCTTCTTTAGTAGATCAGTCAGAGGTGCTGCAATCAAAGCATAATCTTTGATGAAAATTCTGTACCACCCTGTCAACCCAAGAAAACTACGTATTTCCTTGACAGAAGTTGGTGTTGGCCATTCTAGAATGTCTAGCTGGATCTACTGAAATTCCTTCTGCTGATACAATGAATCCCAGATATTCAATCTATCGCTTGAAAAATGTGCACTTGTTCTTCTTGGCATAAAGCTTGTGTGCTCTCATTGTTTCAAGAACAATGCAAAGCTAGGGTTCATGATCTTTTTCCTGTTTTGAGTAGACTAGGGTATCGTCAAAAAAGACGAGTACGAAGTCATCAAGATAGGGCCTAAAGATATCCTGCATTAACCTGTTGAAGGTAGCAGGAACATTCGTCAGCCCAAATGACATCACTAGGAATTCGAAGTGTTCATACCTTGTAATGAATGTAGTCTTCAGGATATCTTCTTCTTTGATCCTTATCTGATAATATCCAAATCTGAGATCTATCTTTGAGAAGATCTTTACCCCTTGAAGATGGTCAAGTAATTCATCTATTCTTGGAATGGGGTATTTATTTTTTATGGTTGCTTGGTTCAAACCTTTGTAGTCAATGCATAGGCGAAGCGTTCCATCTTTCTTCTTTTGGAACAACACTGGAGCTCCCCATGGAGAACTGCTAGGACGGATGCAGCCTTGGTCTAATAGTTGCTTGAGTTGCTCTTTCAGTTTGATAGCTTCCAGGATGGACATCTTATATGGCCTCTTTGCAACCAATGCAGCTATTGGCACAAGTTTGATTTCGTGGTCGACTTTCCTTTGGGGAGGAAGTTCCATCAAATCTTTGGGGAATACGTCCGCATATTCCTTTAACCATGAAGGTTCTTCTCCATATTCTTGATTCCGATCTAGCTTATTCAGCTTAATCAGATAGATAGGTAGACCCTTTTGAACACCTTTTATTATTAGTGTTTCTTTTGCCAACTGTATTTTTGGCTTACCAGCCTCACCTTGAGTCATGGCTAGTTCCCTTTTAGAATCGCGGAAGGAGACTTGGACCTTCCCACAATGGATGTGGGCATCATTAGGTATTAGCCAATCCATTCCGAGTAAACATTCGTGGACACCTAGGTTCATTACCATGAATCTCATAGAAGTTGGCTTTCCACCTAGTAGGAATTTCACCTTAGCAGTTTGCCTAGTATGAGTGACCTCGCGACCATTTGCTAATTCCACAAGTAAAGTAGGTGCATCTATTGTGGCTATCCCTAATCTTTTTGCATAAGTTGGTGAAATAAATAAATGTGTACTGCCACAGTCAATCAAGGTTTTGAAGCTTTTACCTTGATATTCTCATGGTGTTTGAATCACTGAGAATTGGCGATTCGGACCCTTCTTATGAAGAGTGGTGTGAACCGTTGCTCTCTCAATGTCAACATCCATGGATGGATCTTCTTCATTGTCTAGCTCCTTGATGGAAACATTGGAGGTTCTCCCTCTAGCCATAACGGTGGTTCCTTGGCCATGAGCGGCTCTATTTTGACCTTGGAATTGCCCTTGGCAATGCCCTCTGCCAAGCTTGGGACACTCCCTCTTGAAGCGTCCAGGCTCGTTGCAATGGAAGTAACGCGGGTTGCGATCATTGCTTTGTGTTGGAACAAAGTTGTTGACAGCATTGACTCTAGTTTTCTTTCTTTGGACCTGATTCTGACCCTGTGCTCTCTTAGTCTGAGCCTTAGACATGCCCTTATTTTGATCCTTGTAAGGCCAAATCCTGTTGTTCCTTGGTTTGGTTTGCATCTCCTGTATTATTGGAGCAG
Organism: Lygodium microphyllum; assembly: GCF_053477565.2. NCBI lineage: Eukaryota > Viridiplantae > Streptophyta > Polypodiopsida > Schizaeales > Lygodiaceae > Lygodium > Lygodium microphyllum. The sequence goes on from NC_141156.1 coordinate 133,135,965, forward strand.
CTCGAATGAGTGCATCTTGTAGGTCCGTTGGGCACATTGATTCCAATCGAGTGTTTATGGGTGGATTCAACCCAATATAGAATTTCTACACCTATTGTGTCATATCCATTGGAGGTGCATACTTTAGGAGTGAGACGAACTTCGAATAATATGCTTTAAGGGATAATCCTGGCTACTTCAAGTCATAGAATTCATCCATCTTTTGTGTGCCGTAGGCAGGTGGTAGATACCTACCTCACACAGCTTCCTTAAGCTTATTCCAAGTGATTGACCTCTCTGATATCGCTTGGTCTCTGCGCCACTATTTCCACCAAAGTTTCGCTTCGCCTCTTCGCTTAAGTTTGGCAAGCATGGCTTGGTTAGCAGGTGCAGTTCCTACTACCTCAAAATAGTCCGCCATGGACTCAATCCAGATCTTGGCATCGGCTTGAACAGTCCTTCCCTTGCTATCAAACTCGGGTGGCTTAATTTGTTTGAGAAGGAATTTCTTCTCTTGAGCCGTAGCTGGGCTTAGTGCAGGAGTCGGATTTGGAACCTGCGCTTGGGGTTGCATCTGAACAATAAGATTCTTTATGTTAGCATCTTATCATACATTCTCATATTAAGTTAATATGACTAGCACAGCTTTTTAGCTAAGTGATTTAATCACTTAACACCTTAGTTAACATTTATGATCAAGATTGACAATTGTAAAAAGTCTTATTTATTCATGAAGGCATAACCCCTTGAGTACATTTATTTTGGATAAGTAGGACAGGTTGATTGATACATTAGTAAGGGGAAAATAGGATTGTGTTACAATCGACTACACGGATGGAATAATAATATGGAGTGGGGTCATGGATTTTTAGGAAACAGTAAGTCATAGGAAGCTTGGGGTATCCCTTCCTTTGATACCCGTTCTTCTCATAGTGCCCTAACACTTTGATTCTGTCATCAGCAGAGATCACCTGGGTCACTTTTTCATAGACATACTTGTTCTGCTTGACTTGCCGACCGCTAATATGCAAAGTTGCGTTCACGTGATCTTTGACAAAGATGAACAGCTTCACGATCTTTAAATCCTCCATCCACTTGATTCTCTTCAAGTTGGTCTGAAGGTACGCGAGTCGGTGGGCTGCTATATAGTATATCCATGAGTCTCCCGTCCATCTCCACTCCTCATACAGGGGTGAAGGATTATAGATGCGGTCCAAAATATTCATCATGCGAAGCCTCTAACGATAATTTGAAGCATGCATTGCAGTCATGAACATGACATGGAACACCAAAAACTTGCTCCATGCTTCATGACTCTGCAACCTAGCATCTATAAGTGAGTAAAGAAATGTTTTCAATAGAAAACACTGCTCTATTCTACTCACCCTCCCCCGTTTATCCCCTTATTCCCTTTATTTTCCTCCAATAACTTCCCTTATAATCTTTAGATCTCGTTGGTTCACTCTGATACCAACTGTAACATGTTCTCTTGTCCACTTGTGGGACACGTCTTAGCAGCCCATCGGGTAGAGAGTTTAGGAAGCGCCAGTTGGCACTCGCAAGGAATGTCATAGGGTTTGCGATCTAGGTCTTCCCGAGTCTACCCCGAAGTGGAAGTATCCGACCGTTTCCACTTAGGACCGACCTGAAGTCAGGGTTTTTTTTTTCCTATCAGCCAAGTCTCTGGGAAGTAGCTAGCGTCAAGCTCTAGATGAACCACTTTGTGTAGGAACAACAGAGTCGAAGTGGATTTATGCTGCACTTGGTTCATGGAGAATGGAAATTGAGAGGGATGCAAAGCTCAACCTTTCTGCCCATAAGGCATAGTCCCATTCCGCTTCCCTAAAATAGCATAAATTGGGATTCTAACTCTACTGACTCTAGGTCTTCACAGTTTCGTTGTCACGTCTTTTCAAAAAAGTTCCCAGCTAACTAGGACCACCCTTTCGTAGGACGGACCCAAGTCACGTCCATCACACTTTCCTTAGGTTGCTTAGTTATCTAATTATCTACCACATTATGTTTGACATGCAAAGGCAGCTTCCTTCATTAACCAAATTAAACACAGGTTCCTTCATGTAACTTAGGCACTGACATTAAAAAAAACAATGTCAAGAAAGTTCCTTTTTCAAATATTTGATCTTTATTTATCATAGTCTTGGAATACATCAAGTATCTTGCCCAAAGGCTATCCCAGCAATCATCAGGATTACTACTCCAAGTTTCGCCCGTAGACTAGTACACGGGCCTCAAGATCCCATCTCGAGTCACATCAGCCTCTTGTGTGGGATCCAGAGGCAAGGAATTTATGGCCAGAGCCTCCCCTAGCACACAAGTGTCCTCCCACTCCAAGAAGCACCCATAGAGAGACCTCTTGCGGCGGGTTTGGTCCATGTACCAGGCGCGGCTAACAACCCCCTTGGATAGGGCCAAGCAGGCACTCGAAGGTAACTGAACGTGCCTCTCCCTCCCGGATATTAACCTGAAGCATTAAGTGTTTGGACTTGAATTAGTTCCTTGAGCAAAGAAGTTCAAACAATGTATCTAAATGTACAATCACGATCATTTCTGTGGTCGTTCGTACAACCAACTACGAAGGTGTGATTCCTTCTTCCCGAATACTCCCAGCATTCGATCCTAGATCATTCGTGACTTGGCGAGATTCCAAGGGCTTGGAAAGCTAGGTTGCTTGTTTACCCTTTTTCTTTGGGTTAGGGTTTATACACTACTGACCCCAATTATCATTATCTTAGGTTTCCTTGTACTATAGTCAAATAGATCTTGGACAACCCCGTCATCCTTGGTTGGTCAATTTGCTTCTTGGCAGTTCACAATTGCCCTAAGTTTGATAAATCAGTCCCCAAGAGAGAGAGTTATAGTAGGGTGACTACTCAACTCTTAACAAATTTGACTTGTAATTAGAACTCGCCTTTCTTGGCCTAGGATGTAGTAGTGTCATCGTATGATTTAATTGCAATAGCATATGACCTTGCAGACTTAATGCATGAGATAGGTAGCAGTACATATCTTGAGGAATTACATCTCCTATCATATAACAATCTTTGATTAAGATATAGGATTTGGGAGTCCCATTGACCCCAATCCAAAACCCTAGTCCCACTAGGTTGAAGATTGTGAGATTTTATCGTTTGGTCCTTTGATCTTTAAGACAAGAATCCTAATATCACGCCCTTTTCCTTTATGGAACACTTGTCCCTGGTAAGATTGTCCAATCAGACAATCCGATGATTGTTTGAAATTATCCTCTCCAAATATCCAAGGTGTAGGTCTTGATCGATAATCCAACGTAGAGTTTGACCTATCGATTTATCATGGACTAGGGAAGCATCCTTGTTCCGTAGTCTAAGGTTGTAATGACAATTTGCAAGCAATTCGCTTGGTCGCTTAACATCCTTTGTTTGTCGATTTTACTAGTATTCGTGTCCTAAGGCCTAGTACCCTCTCTTACTCACAACATAGAATGATCTAAGTATGATAACATTGGATTAACTCTGCAAGCACCTATCTTTTCATATTGAATATAACTATCACTTTATGTGTATTGCATCCTATATGCTTTTCATCAAATAAGATATAACCCTTTTTCTTTTCATACATTTACTTATGCATGCAAGTTATGCTATGTACATTTACAATGATATTGAAATAAAAACATAATATTTTCTTTACCCATGCAAGTCATGCAAAATAGAATGCAGTTGCTTATGCGAAAATATAACTCTTTTATTCCTCTCCATAGCAACTATCTATTCTTTAATTAAACATCCTTCTATGAATTAACCTATTTACGATCATCGCAAGGGATTTTTATTGCACAAATTCATTGTATACAACATAATTCATTCTTGCCAACATAAATTGCCCAATGCAAACCTTCCAATGCACAAGAACATTGCAATATATATTTAACCTATATGTGAGTTGCAACTAGGACATTATTGCATAAGTGCATCTTTTAACACATGAACCATATATTCAAAAATGCAATAACATTTCATCATGATGGTGCAAGATTTATAAGTACTTTCACATGCAATTTAAAACTTTTTGGAACATTCCTATAATATTTTTTAAAAAAACAAAGCACTTAAGTATAGTAAATCTCCAATGCGATTAAGTCTTTCCTATGTGAATTTATACTTAATGCACCCATATCATGTGGAAATGAAGGAGGTGAATTTGATGGAGCCTAAACATCCGCAGGAGGGGTATTATCAATTCCTGCACTTCGGGTGGGGACTCCTACACGTGCTCCTCTTGCTCCCACACATGCTCCTCTTGTGTGGTGCTTTGGGGCCATTGCAATTGGGATTTTGGAATAAGTCAGGTAGGTGGAGGGTGTATTGAAATTCTCTGCAAGTTGGCAGTCCTTCCTTCCCGCAAGGGAATGCATGAATTGTGTCCTCCACGCAATCTGCGGGTGGAGCACCCCTAAGAAGCTTTTAGTGGAAGCTTCTAGGAATCTTCTTAAGAAGCTTTTTTAATTTCTTGTTTTTTGACAGTGGGCCCTGACAACGTCGTGTGCTGAGAATGGTGATGAAGATGAAAATGATGATGATGAGGGAGTTGGTGGTTCTGGCAACCTGGAGGCATTTCAGGCGGAGCAGGGGGGCAACGGTGAAGACCATGGGGGGGGGGGGCTCCCCTTATATAGTGGGGAGGGGGTGGTTCATGGGGGGAGATCGCCGGCGGGCCGCCACCCCTACACCTGGGGGGTGCATGTCCCCTCTCCCACTCTTACTCCCTCTCTCTCTCTCTTAATCCCTCTCTCTCTCTTACTTCCTCTCTCTCTCTCTCTCTCCCTGACATGCTGTCAGTAGGGAGAGAGAGAGAGGTAAAAAAATTTGAACAAATTTTTAAAATTTTAAAAGGGGGGGTTCTTATGCACAGGAAATGTTACAATAGTACACCCCTTATATGCTCCTGTGGTTGCAAGGCTATGTGGGGTGGTTTGGGTGTGTAGTGAGGCTTGGCTAGAGCCTTGGAGCTAGTGTCAGGCCCATTTTAGGTCTCAACAGGTGGTGTGTTTGTTGGGAGCCGCTAGGAAATGAATGTCTCCAAATCTCAATTGATAAGGACCGATTTATTAGTGTATGCAAAAAGGCAGTAAGATAGATTCAAAAGGCTGTCAAGGCCTACTTCAAAATCAAGAGAGAGCTGAACGGGTTAGATAGTGAGCTAAAATTATTAGGAGATATTATTTGCAAAGGAGTGGTCTAAAATCCCTACAAGGAAAGAGTCTTAGTATCCGTATTTCCACGAATAGCCCATTAGGAGAAGAAGGAATTTCTAGTACGTTATAGACGCGCTTGGTACATGCCCATTAGGAACTTCTCCTCTTCAGCTAGTTAGTCATCCCACTTTGAGTGGAGTAATAGTTTTCATTGTTCAGAATCCCTTAGCAAATCCAGTCATCATGGCACAAGCCATTGCAATCCTAGCAATAGGAACGTTGGACTTGTAGCAGTCTTAGGATTTTCTCTACCCAATTTTAATGGGTTAGTAGAGGAAGATGTGAAACTTCATATTAGCTAGTTCCAAAAATTAATGTTCAACTATCAAATCCAAGATGAAGGACATCTAATGATGTTCTTTAATATGATTTTGAAAGGGTGAGCTGCAGTATGGTATCATAGCCTAGAGGCTGGAACCATAACTAGGATTGATTTAATCTTTATGGATTTTTGAAGAGAGTTTTCCCCTGAAAGGGGAGGTCAGTAGTACTGGCTACATGTTCTCAATGTAACACATGAAGAACCTCATGAGAATGTTTGAGGCTATGCTAAGAAACTAAAGGAAGTATTTCGTAAGATGTAAACCTATATTTCTATTCCAGCTACTACTTAGTTGCAATACTTTTTGCATGGGCTAGACTTTAATATTCAAGTGTAGTTGAGTAGTGTTGCTCTTGCTCACATTGATATGGATTTTACAAGAGCAGGAGGTAGACTTGTGATTACAAGTGACCTGTATCTCTAGCGTAAACTCAAATCCAAGTCTAGGTGCTGGAAATACTTTGGCATTGACAAATGGAGGTCAAGGGATGCCCATGAGTACTTCCAATGGGAGAGGAAGCATGATTTAGAATGTGCCCATGTTGCCAACTCCTCCCAGTGTGTGGCAATGCCTATGGTTAGTCAAATGGCTCCATCAAGTGTTGGAGGCCAAGCAATAAATCCTAATGTTGTTCTAGGGAATCAACATCGAATTCCTAATCAAGTGCTTAGGCCAATGGAACGATAGGTAGATGATCAAGGCTATATGAGTCAAGTGCCTCGAATGTCCTTGGAAAAGTTAAGGATATAATGAAGCACTATACTGATATGATCACCGAGCAATATAGGCAAATAGCTGTTGATGTCAATTTCCTTAAAAAGCATCAAAATTTGATGGGGAGTTGACGCCCTGAAGGGGGTGCCCCCTCAAGATTCAACTGTAAGTGGTGTGGTGGCCAACATTTCCCTAGGAAGTGTCCAAATGTTAAATGTGACATATGTGGGAAGTTTGGCCACTTAGTTAGTACTTGTTGGAGAAAGATTAGTTCTCTCCAACAAGGAAGTAAATGGCTAGGTCCAATCAACCATTGATTATAAGGAAATAATTTGGAGCAAGGTGAAGGACCGAAACAAATATTGCAAAGAGGGAAAGCTATTGTAGAGAAGCTGCCTAGTGGTAGTGGAGTCAGCCTTATTGAAGCTATTTTTGTCAAAGGCATTTAAGCTTCTAATTTATGGATCATTACAAGAGTAGGTTAAAATGGTAAAGACATTGATAAAGACAAGGTAAAACTCACATCGAGGGGGAAATCCCAAGCAAGATGATAAGGGGACATAAGTCCTTAATCCTGACATGGAAGGAGGACCTCTAAAAGCTATTGATAGTAAAGCTAACCTCAAGAAGAATAAGGAATTGACAAGAAAGAAGCACCAAAGTCTGTTCCAAGACCAAAGGAAAGAATGGTTTGGTGGAAGAAGAGAGATATCACTAGCTATCATGAATTTGATTTAGCGAGTTCTCTTTGTGAAGGTAAGTCAGATGTAAACCTCTTGCACTTGATCAAGTTTTCTCTTGGAGTGTGTAAAGTGTTTAAGAAGATTATTCACACTGGGTATACCATGGAGCCCTTGGGAATAGCCTCGGTAGGAGATGATTAGTCTGAGCATGCTCAAAAGCATTGCCCATGGGTAGCAGCATATGTTGGTGAAATATTAGTGGAACATGCTATTGTTGATGCATGATTCTCTATCAACATTATGAGTTCGGAATTGATGGAGAGGCTAGGGCTGAGGCTAGGGTTAGAAATCCAAAAATATACCTCCACGATTCTTTTTTGACTTTAGAATTATCAGGTTCATAGGGCATCCTAGCTATCAAGTATTGCTAGGTAGGCCATGGATCTTACAAGTGGACAATTAGGTTGATATACCTACTGGCCAATTGATCTTTTGGTAGAGGTGTTAGACCTATAGTAGTAGATGTCTATCTAGAATCTCCTCAAAGTGAGAGATTTCCTTTATCTTCCTTAGAGTTTGATACATTAGATGCTCTATCTGCTAGTGAGACATCATCAAGTGGCGAATCCAACAAGGGGTTCACTACAAAGAATATCTATAAGATAACTTTAAATGAACTGATAAAGGCTTAATATAGAATAAGAGATGCATATGTAATTGATGAGTTAGATCTTGGTACCATGAATGATACACGACCAATTAAATAAGGGTCTATGCTTAGTTTGGAAGAAAGAAAGAAATATGTGTCCTTAATCTAGGAATTCCATGATATATTTTCTTGGAGTTGTGACAAGTTAAGAGGTATTCCTCCAAGCCTAGCTGTTCATACCATTCCAATAAAGGAAGGTAGCCACCCTTTGTGACAAAAAGTAAGGCATATGTCTTTTGAACTAAGGGATGGGCTATTTTAGGAATTGAAAATTTTATAGAAAATTGGTCTAATATTTTTGGTACAACACACAAAGTGGTGTTCACTAGTCATTATTAGAAAGAATAATAATAATCAACAAATTCGACTTTGCATAGATTTCAAAGAGCTTAATAAGCATATGGTTAAGGATTACTATCCATTACCATTTATTGATCAAAATTTAGATCAATTAACAGGTAGGAAAATCTATTCGTTTATGGATTGTTTTGCGAGATACAACTAGATGGCTATTGTAGAAGAAGATAAGCTAAAAATTATGTCTATCACTGTCTTCGGTACCTTTGCATATCATGAGATGGATTTTGGGTTATGCAATGCACATGTGCCAAGTTGGCAATGTACAATTGATAATACTTTTGGTGATATCCTCCCAGAGGAGTTAAAAGCCTTCATCAATGATCTAGGGATAGCCACCACAAGGAAAAGACAACTTATTATTTTAAGAAAATGTTTAAAGAATTGTAGATAGTTTTGCATTGCTCTTAATCCATGAAAGTGTATCTTCAGGGTTCCCTATGGGTTGTTACTAGGCCATGTAGCTAGTTTGATTTGTATTGCGACTGACCTGGAGAAGATAAATGTTATAGTTGCTATGAACCCGCAACGTACTCCAAAAGAAGTTCATAGCTTCTTGTCATGATTGGGACATGATCGAAGATTTATCAGTGCACTAGTAGAAAGAGCATTGCCATTAACAAACCTCCTATATTTCAATAGTCTGTTTAATTGGAATGAAGCATTTCACATCTCTTTTGAGGATGTGAAGTAGGAACTAGCAAAAGCATCAGTCCTGAAAGCACCCAAAAGAGGTGAGGTCTTCTATATATTTTCTGTAGCAGCAATAATGCATAGTATTAGATGTTGTTTAGCCAAAATTTGGAAAGAGAAGTGGTATCACCCAATTTCCATTGCTAGCCATGAATGGGGGATATTTGAAGTCAATTATACTTATATGGAGAAATTGTTGACAAAGAATTATAGGCACTATATTCTCTATGAGAAAGTGGTATTTTTAATGAAAGCGGGACTTAGACTAATGAGCTAATTGTTTAGCAAAGTGGTTAATCACTTAATAGGAGTTGGATTGTGGGATTAAGAGTAAGCCACCTAAGTTTCAGGGCATTGTGGAATGTCTTGGGGATATTGGGAAGCCAAAGAAAATTATGGCTAAAGCCAGTGACATCAAGTGTCTATTCCAAATTGATACAACTTCCATCCATTCCGGAAGTGGCCAAACCCTATTTTAGTTACATTACCTTTTCAAAAAATGGGGTATTGATTTTGTGGAACCAATACACCCTTCATCAACTACATGGAATCATTATATAATTGTAGTGATGGACTATTTCTCAAAGTGGTTTGAAACTCAAGCAACGATGAAGGATAATGCTAATGAGACGGTCGAGGTCTTATTATGGAGTAGATTCTTTTTCATTTTAGTCCACCTAAGGAGATAGTGCTTGATACACACTTCTTGAATAAGGTTATAGTAGCCTTGAAAAAATCTTTGAAGATTAAACATAATAAAATCACCCTTTATAACCCACAAGCTAATGGTTAAGTCTAGAGTACAAATAAGTAGCTTGTGGGGATCTTATCCAAGATAATATTTGACAGTAAGAAAGATTGGGATAAGAAATTGTATATGGTAGTTTGGGCTTACAATATGACATTTAAGACATCTACTGGCCACACCCTAATCAAGCTTATATATGGGAAGAGTGTGTTTTACCATTGGAAATAGAGCTACCCACTATGCAATTTGCTCTTAATCATTTGTTGGGTGAGGCAAAAGTATTACAAGAAATATTTATTTCACTTGCACATCTGGATGAAATGTGATTGCAAGATTTATTACATCAAGAGATAGCTAAGCATCAAATGAATCATCTTCATGATTTGAAAGCAAAGAACTATACCTTCAAGAAAGGATAGTTAGTTTTATACTATGATGCACACACGTGTTGTTTCTTGGGAAACTAGAACCTAAGTAGAATTGTACCTACAAAATAGTTAGGATTGGAAAATATAAATCCATGTCATTACTAGCTGATTTGCAAGAAGTGGAGTTTAAAAGTAAGGTTCATCTTAATAAGATTAAAACTTATTATCTTTAGGAATACTAATGAGATAACTATCTTCCAAGTAAGGCTAAATCAATTTGAGACTTGCAAGAGAGGCTAAAGTGAGTTGATGGCACGGCTAATTCCCTACTTAGAACACCCATACTTGGAACAATGATACCATCAAGGAAGACTTGTTTGGTGGAGTAAAGGTTATATAGTGTTTGAGAAATAGGACATGACATTTGTTTGGGAGATCAAAGTCTTCTACCATCACTACTTACAAATTTTGACGAGCCTCCTTGTGGGATTTAATGAGGAACGAGGGATAGAGCCTTTGGTTCATCCTCTGAGTATGCTAAATTTTGACTGTCATAGTTATGAATAAAGGAGCCAATGATGGCTAGATGTGTGAACCCTTTACGAACATACACGTTATATTTTGATGAAGTATCCACCAAGGGTCCGAATAAGAATGGGAGTATTGGGGTAGTCATTAAAGATCCCTCACATAAAGTCATGATGAAATTGGCTACCTACCTTGGAGTGGGACTTGTTAACAATATGGAAAAATATAAAGACTTGATCATGGGATTTAATATTGCTAAGAAAGGTGATATTCACCAGTTATTAGTAAAAGGGGATTCCTAATTGGTTTTGAATCAACTAAATGGGGCGTACACAGTACGAAACCACATTCTTCATATGTATTATCATTTTGTTATGAGCCTGATTGATGATGTCAAGAAGAGGATATGAGAGAGAGAGAAGAATAAGGGAGAGAGAGTGCATAAGAGAGAGAAAGACTGCAAGAAGAGAGAGAAAGAGGGTGACAATGAGAGAGAAATACTATGAAATGAGAGAGAAAGATAGGAAGGGAGAGAAGGAAGCCATGAAAGCTTGGGAGAGAGAGGTGAAGATGAAAGGAGACTTGTATTATTATTTGATGGTGAAAAATCAAGTCCCTAACACCTTATATCCAACGAGTGTAGCTAGTATTTCCCCATTATTAGATCCCCCTTTCTTACATTACATCCCCACCTGAAGGTTTTTTCCCTAAAAAACAATTTGGGAACTTATGATAACTGGGCAGGAGCAGATCAGAGTACTGCTCTGCTACATTATTATAGGGGTATACTAATGAAAGAAGATGTATTATTGCGTATGATGGGTCATTGGGGTATGTACGATACATGGGCCTTATTGGGGAATTATAAAAATGAAATTTGATCCAAATATCTTGAGTAAATGCGAGCTGCAGATAGTGGACAACAAGCTATTTACTACAGGGCGCTACTGTAGTAAATCTATCATAACTTTCTATAGTAGGAGACTCCGATCAAGGCATGCTACACATCAAAATGGAGCTCTTGGTAAGTGCTCTCAGTCCATGTAGGTTGGGTTTGGTTTTTCAGAATTTAGAGTGAAATTCGATGTAAAACAGTGACATGTCTGCAATCTTTCTTGCACTAAAATATGGCCATAGATAACCAATTTGTAGCAAAAAGAGTCTACCAAAAATATGGATGCTGGTCTAAATGAGATCCCAAGCAATCCATTAACCTCCTGGATCAAAAGGTATTCCATCATAATGATTGTCCAAGAGAAGAGAATGCCCATCAACCACATACAACAATCCACCTAGATCAAATGGATACAATGAAGTATCCCCATAATCAAGTTGATAATCACATCCATAATCTCCCGGATTATAGGGAAGCACAATGCCATCTTCATATTCATGTGTGCCCAAATCATGTATTATATCATCATCGAACATATACAAGTCATCGTAACCATGAGCAAGGTACTCATTATCAAATGCATTCAATGGCTGTTGTAAACCTTGATTAAGTGTAAAATGATGCTCAAGAAGGTAACCATGAGGTTTTTCCAAGAGTCTAAAACCTTCAGCATAACCATCTACTTTTGTGAGTGTCTCATGTGATTCTTTAGCTAATATGTCATGAGCTTGTACATCTTGCTCTTCACTATTTCCTTCTTGTACATCTTCTTGGTCTTCTTGTTCTTTTTCCTTCAGTTAAATCTCCAACCACTTAGAGAAATCGGCATTAAGTGTGTCCATGGTGACTCTCATGTGACACATTTCCTTTATCATCTCAACATGATTTTCCTTCATCATCTCAACATGATTTTCTATACTGTGTACATCTTCTTGTTGATCATGTTGCTCATTATCCCCTTCTTGCTGTTCAACTTGCTCACTACTCTCTTTTGCATCATCAACACCTTGAAAAGAGCTCATCATTACATTTGGGTGATCATGAAGTCTGAACTGATTGGGATATGGGATACCATGGTAGTTATTAACTTGTTGCTCATCAAATCTAGAATAGTACTGATAAGCATGATCCTTATTGTCATGTCCATAAGAATTGGGTTGCTGAATAAAGGAAAGTTCACATGTATAATCATGACTATGTTGCCGAAAATCTGGATGCTCATAAGCATAAGCATGTTGCCCATAATAAGGTTCAATGGAATGATACTCTACATTATGACATGGTACATCATATCTATAAGCATTAACATGTTGTCCAGATGTACTTGCATATCGCTCATGTTCATTTGCATGTTGCTGCTATCCATATTCATAAGATGTATGTAGATCATAGTGTGTACCATTAGCATATACATGTTGGTCATAAGCATAAGCATCGGGTGCATAATGCCCATGAGAATACTCATCATGACCATAATAATCATCATGTTGTTGATAATATTAAGGGTGATGAGAATCCACACTTGATTCAATTCTTTCTCTATTGTCTTTGTCCACCTTCATAAGAGAAATATATCGATCAATTAAAGCTCCAAGTTTTTCAATATTAATGTGTGTTTGAAGACAACCTTGTTCACTAGAGCTGGAGCTATTGAACTCAATTTCCATTGTAAGCAAGTTGCTTTCAGAATCTTCTCGTTTCATGAGCATCAACAAAGCTTCATAACTTCTCTATTTCTCTTCTTGTCTTCCACAAGGTGAATTGCATCAATGAGCTATGTCAATTGCTAAGATCAGCATTGATGCCTCTAGTAGTAGCTGGGTCATCTCTGTCAAGTACCAAGATCAGTCTTTAGCAATCAAAGATCTTGCTCAAAAGATGTTGCAGCACGGTCAAAGCTCTAGGGTTGCACAATTAGTCAACAATTCACCTTCCTTGGAATTTTTAAAGCCATTAGCATGTCCTTTCTCTAACATGATAATCTTATCAGTCAGAGATCTAAAATGCATGCAATAGTGTCTAAGCAGCCTCTTCTACACGATTTTTACCTATGGACATACCAACACCAAGCATGGAAGTGCCAGAGTTTGTCATTATTGCTTTCACATATGCAAAATCTACATTAACAAGACCTTGAATTGTAATGATGTCAAAAATGCCTTGTACACCTTGTTGTAATACATCATTAGCCAAGAGAAAAGCATCCTGCAAAAGTGTTTGTTCTTGGGCAATGTCAAGCAGTCTATCATTTGGTATCTCAATTAATGTATCTGCTAACTTTTGAAGCCGTTCAATGGCCTCTGATGCCTGCACAGGCCTATGATGTCCCTCAAAATTGAATAGATATGTAACCACCCCAATCAGTTAGATTGCATGCTTCTTTAGACACCCGAGAAACTACTGGAGCTGCACTAGAGCTAATGCCTTCACCCATTCCAACAGTTATAAAAACTAGTTTTGCATTTGCAAAAAAATCATGAATAGCATCTTTAGATTCCTCTGTTGCCTGCTCACGAAGCTCTGGTTTAGCTCTAGTTCCTAATCCCCGTGTTATTCTGAGTTAGGGAGATCTTTTGATGAAGCTTTTGCAAGGGATGCTAAGCTATTGGGAAAAAAAAAACACGAGTGCTAAAAATGAGGAGTTGCGATCAGTATCGGCACAACTGAAGTTGAAAATTTAACAACTCCAATTCTAGCCACATTTTAGCCCCTCTTCACCATTCTCTGCAAGTTGAGGCGCCTTATTTCGACCTGTCTTGAATGCTGCTAGAGAAGGAGAAGCATCCAAATTGTTGACCACAAGAGAGGAGTTTCCATCACAATCATCACAAGAAGCTCAACCTCGTGTTGGCTTGTCTTGTGATACCTTCAAAAAGAATAATTTCCCTCAAGAAGCTTCCTCTTATGGTTTGTGTGATGAGCTTGCTTCACAACTGGAATGGCTTTTTGCTTTCAATGAGGACTCGTCTTACTCAGGATAGAAAAATTGCCTCGTTACTGAGTTCAGGGAGCTTTATGTGCCTCTGACAAGAACAATGGCATCGACGGGAATGGCAACAAGGGGCCTACCAACAACAAGGGAGGAGGAGGAGGGCTTGACATTGTCATTCCAATTGACAAGTTCCATAGCACTAGTCCAGTTTCTATGTTGGAATTGGAAGGCAAGGATCGTATGATGTTGCTGTGCGCATACTCTACCATGCATTGCAGCCACTGCATGTGCCGATCAGGGCAAGAAGCAAGAGGGTGAGGAGTGGGGGGAGGGTGTGGCCCCTTGACACCCTCATGCCAGACTTGCTATTGCGTTGGGATGTACCTAGTGCAGCTCTTGCAACACTATCTATGACTGCTTCCCTTATAGATACTGCCTTGATGGGCTACTTTTTCAACAAGCTACCCATATCCTTAGATGTGGCAAGTTTGTTGTAGCTAAGATCAAGAACACTCAACTTTAACATCCTATGAAGGCCTTCAACTTTAGCAACTTTATTCCCTCCTAGATAGAGTTCCTTAATAAAAGTACAATTGGCCAAATCATGTCCCATTTGGGAGATGTGATTGTGAGAAAGATTCAACACTCGCAACGAGTCAACTCTCTGAACCCTTCAATCACAAAAATCCAATTTCTTGATAGATCCAGAGAGTGTAAGCTGTGGGGTAAGCATCTAGCTGGAACTCAAACTATGTAGTTTGTAGAAAGATTGAGATTTTTTAGCACACTAAAGCTTCCCAGCAATGGGACTTCCATCAAACAAAGACCAGTATTATGTGCAACCGTTGAGAACGCATTCAAAGACCGTATGGCTGCATTGGCAAGGGCATGATCCAAGGAAATCATGTGAGTACTACCTTATTGAAGTGGCACAATATCACTACTTTCACCAGCGAGAACCTCATCTTCTTTCGCTACTACTATGCCAATCCTCTCCTTTTGCTACTACTGCTTCCCTTTCTTCTCACTGCCAACACAGTTGCGATCAGAGGATGAAACAAGGTTGCAGAAGAGTCTGTGTCTTCTTGAAGATGAGTCTTCAAAAGACATCAAAGAGACTGAATCTGTAGATGTTTGGATTCACGACGCAGAGTTTGACCAACATGCTTATCCGATAACAAAATCTGAAGGTCTTCTAAGCAATTACTAGAAGATCTTGGTATGGATGATGCTGGTGATTTTGAAATACATGAGTAGTCAGACCATTTGAAGACTAGTAACTTTGCTCTTCATATTCGTGTCCTCACTTTAACAAATATTGTTGTCTTACTGTCCTCTATAATCTAGGGTTTTCTGAGAATAAAGAAAAGGCCAAAGAAATTGAAGATAAAGCTCAAATCTCCATCACATGAAGTGCCAATGCCATGGCTATGATCTCTTTGTTGATTAAGCTCTTCCAATGGACTTTCTTGCTGAGAAAAGTGAAGAATTTTCTTGATGTCCTGAAGCAAATAAACACTCCATAAAATGGTACTTGATCTCCTCTAAATCACTAATGGAAGGTCCTCCAAAAACTCCTTGATGTCACTAGAGGTGAGGATGAAGGAGCAAAATGAAGTAGAGCCCGTGGTCTGCCATTAAACTTAGAAGAGGTTTGGGAAATTTGAAGAAGAAGAAGAAGAAGACTCTTTGAAAAGTAACTATGTTTAAGTCTTCCCTGACTTCAGTGAGGCCTCTTTCTTCAAAATTCTTGTCAAAATTTACCTAAAATTAAGTGACGACGTGCTATTTTGATCTTCCAGCATCCAAACTTGGTCCAAGACTCCATTAATGCTACAGGCTTGTAGTCCTTGTGGTCCAAAATTCCTTGATAACTACACTATTGATCCATGTCATGTTTGTACTTGTGTACATGTGGCTCTTAAATCTGTGTGACTATAAAAGAGATAGCTGAATGGAATGTTGGCCAACTGGATCAAGAACCTATGGCTATGATACCACTTGTCAAGAAGAGGAAGAGAGAGAGAGAGAGAGAGAGAGAGAGAGAGAGAGAGAGAGAGAGAGAGAGAGAGAAGAAGAAGGGTGAGAGAGTGCAAAAGAGAGAGAAAGACTACAGGAAGAGAGAGAAAGAGGGTGACGAGGAGAAAGGAGAGAGAAAGACAAGAAGGGAGAGAAGGAAGCCATGAAAGCTTGGGAGAGAGAGGCGAAGATGAAAGGAGACTTGTATTATTATCTGATGGTGAAAAATCAAGTCCCTAATACCTTATATGCCAACCATTGTAGCTAGTATTTCCCCATTATTAAAACCCCCTCTCTTACATATGAATTTGAGAGTTTCTTTTCAATTAATTCCATGATACTGGAACTAGTTTGCTAACTCATTAGAAAATTATGCTTATGAAGAAGACCCCTTTTTCAATTTTGGTCCTAGTCCAAATGTCTCCATTGATGATGGCACAAGACCTGATAGATTATGGGGAATTTTATTTGAACATGCTTTATATGGAAGGTGATGGTTAGTATTGGTAATGCAAAGAGTAGTCGAGACCATTTACGGTTTCTATCTTGGATCCATAGGGTGGTCAAACAACATTTTATGCATATGCCTCCTGTCGTATATGTAAGAGGTATGGGTCATAATCTGATGCATTTAGTTTAGGGATGGGAGTCCTCTTTTCCCCTTGGAATTTAGTGTCTAGTTTTATGTTAGTGTGACTCCAAGAAGGCATGCATATGAGCTCTATTTATTTACTACTTTAGGCCAAGAGGGACAATTGTTTTGGATGCATAATGTTATATTTTGTTAGGCCAAGAAGGCCATTTTTTTGTGGTAAAATGCTATATTTCATTAGGCCAAGAGGGCTCTATGTTTGTTTGGTGCAAGTACATTTAAATGTTTTTCTGTTTTAGTGATTGCATTAGACAAGTTTGATGAATTTCCTGAAGGGATCCTTAGCTTCATGGGAGCCTCTTATGGCCATCCCAGGTGGTACCGTCGCCTTTCTGAGTTTTCTTACCTTAAGCCGATTGTGTTATATGTGCATGTGGGGATATTATTTTCCTTTGTTTGGGACCAACAATCAAGATATGAAGTCCTTGGATTAGGTTAGGTACATCTATGGGAGGTTGAGTAGTTGGCCATGTCTTCACATTGTCAAGCTATAAAGTCATGTTATTGAGGGTAGCCCTACCCGATGGTCAGTAGAGATTATTCTTCCCTACTGGCTTTTGAGCCTATAGCAAAAGTAGGACTTGCAACTTTCATGGATGCTTCATTCCCATTGATTCTAGATGATCCATCTCTGTGTGATAAGTTCCTTGCCTCATACAGCAAGAAGTCGGGCCTGGTTTATGGTACTTCCATGATATTGACACCCCGAGGGTTAGGGAAGCCTTTGTCTCTTCCCTACAAAGGAGAGCCCTTTGTTACAGCTAGACAATTATTCTCCAATGATGAGATTTTCAAGTTTTTACAAAAGCAGACGAAGGAAATTCTGGATGTCAAGAAAGTGAGAAACACTTCAGGAGTATCTTTTTCCATGATCACTGATCCTCTATGGAAGTTGGTCTGCTAGTTTCTCCAAGATAGGTTTATGCTTGCCAAACCACCATCCCATTACTTGTCCAAAGAGCCTTTTACAGCTTCCAGGATGGTGTTAAAAGGAGTGGCTATTGATTGGAGTACTTACCTGCTTACAAAGATGGACCAACATTTTGTCAAAGTAACCAGAGGAAATGTCACAAATGTTACTTATGGTTCCTATTTGTATGCTTTCTTGACATACTTCGGCCTAAAGAAGGGTGTGCTACCACCTCCTCCATCTGATCGAGTTCCTCCCCCTCCACCTTCAAAAGAGTCAGAACCTATTGACATAGAGGATCTTGATTTCCCTCCTCCACTGGTCATTCAACGAAAGCACTTGAAGCGTGTGGCAGATAAAACTCCTTCAGTTCTTCCTTCAATCACAATTCCTGCTACATCTGGCAGTGACCTCCTTGCTTACCTTACATGTAACAATTTGTTCAGGGCACATAGAGAGGGTTCCTTGGACATATTAGTCCCTTCACTGAACAGTTTAGTGTTAGGAGATGCCATTCCATTCATCTGTAAAGACATCTAGAGTTCGATTGAGCTTTCAGTGATGGCTTGTGCTCAACAGCTGTATGCTTCCTTTTATGAAGAACTGATGCAGTCCAAAGACCAGTTGCATAAGGCAACCTTAGAGTTGGCCTCTACTAAAGACACACTTGCAGATCTATTTAAGTAGATGGAGCAACAAACCCAAATGATTGAGACTCAGAGAGAAGAAATATCTTCTTTGAAGATTAAGTTAACAGAAGCTCAGTCAGAGGTCACTAAAGTTTCAATGGAGAAAGAGAGAATGTCCAAAGAAGCTCAAGAGTTTCAGACTCTTTTAGATGCAAAACTTTTAGCCTTATAGACTGCTCATGACACAGTGGAATCACAAGCTTCCCAAATCAAGCAGTTGCAAGACCAACTGACGTAGTCACGGTCTATTCCTCCAAGCCCCAATGTTCCTCTGATTTCTTCTATCTCTAAGTAGGACTTGGTAGTTCTCCAGAGACAGGCCACATTGTGTCCTTTGTTCCAAGATAAAGTGGAAAGATTGCAGTTCAAGATGGATTTGTTATGATCAATATTTGAGCATTTTCAGGAGTATGTTCCTCCAGACCATTCTTTCTTTATCCACTATCAATTGCAAAAGTTGGCCTTTTACATGAAGCTTTCAATGATGGATCTTCCTTCTCCAGAGGATGGTTGGAGTGGGGCTTGGTCTCTTGAGTTGCTGACAGAAGTGGTCCGTATGGTGTTTGAAGATTCTATGACGATGGATACCACGTTGCTGTCTTACATATTTCTCAAGTAAAATAAATACAGAGATGTGTGAAAAGCAGTTCTAACCCTTAAAATGGGAAGGAAAAGAAAGAAAAATCCTAAGAGAAGTTAATTATCACTTTTCAAAGGCTTGGCAGGTTCTTAGGGACGAGTTAGATAACCTAGGGCTGATGCCTTGTCTTCCTTGGGGTGGCAACTAGCCAAAAATACCTAAAAGAAGTAAGGATGGTTGGAGCAAAAATAAAAGTGAGTGTAAAAAAAGGATTAAGTATCACCTTGCGAGAGCTTAGTAGGTTCTTGGGTACCAAGTCAAGACCGGAGGCCGTGTTAGCCGTTGGCTTGACACTACATTTACCCTTAGAATGATGCATTACCTTAGTCACTACTATTTCCTATGTAAAGCAGCCTTTATATGTCTTATGAAGTTTATTGCCTCATGAAGTGCAGTTTTGGGGGCAGTTGAAAAACGTGACCTGGTGAGGCACTTGGTGTGTTCTTCTTGTCTATCTGATCATTGATGATGATCACGCCTGATGTATGATGCTTCTACCCAATAATGAAGAGGATCTGACAGTTGGCGCCATCATGGCTGGAATCTTGATCTCGTTTGTAGCATGTCTTGTGTGATTTATTCTCTGTTTTCTAATTAGTGGTGCTGAGTGTAGTGTATCTATGCTTTCATATGGGTAGTTCTGAGTTCCTATGAGTTCTGGGTGTGAGATTAGGTATTTTCTTCATGAAGTATTTCTATGTTCTTTTATGTATTCTGCATAGAAAGGGCAGCAACAGGCCGATTCCATGTTCTCCTTGGGTCACTTTATGCTCACAACTTCCGTCTTTTCACATGTCCAAGTATAAGAAGCTAATGTGAAATAAAGATTAAGAGAATAGAAGTCAAGCTATAGGAATCCCTGCCTAGTGTAACGTGTCCCTATGTCCACTTGCAGGACATGTCTTAGCAGCCCATCGGGAAGAGAGTCTAGAAAGCGCCGCTCAGCACTCCCAAGG
This sequence comes from Lygodium microphyllum, assembly GCF_053477565.2. NCBI lineage: Eukaryota > Viridiplantae > Streptophyta > Polypodiopsida > Schizaeales > Lygodiaceae > Lygodium > Lygodium microphyllum. The sequence continues at coordinate 133,156,014 of NC_141156.1, forward strand.
AATGTCATGGGGTTTGCGATCTAGGTCTTTTCGAGTCTACCACAAAGCGGAAGCATTCCGGCCGTTCCCACTTAGGACAATCAAGGTTTTCCTAATGGTCAAGTTCCTAGAAGGTCTAGCATCGAGCCCCAGACGAAATACTTTACACAGAAACATCAGGGTCAAAGCGGATTTATACTATACTTGATTCAAGGAGAATGGAAAATGAGAGGGATGTGAAGCTCGACCTCTCTGCCCATAAGGCATAGTCCCATTCCATTCCCCTAAAACAGTATAAATCGGGACTCTAGCACTCCAGATTCTAGGTCATTGTTGCCTCACTGTCAAATCCTTTGAGAAAAGTTCCCGACCAATCGGGACCACCCTTCCGTAGGATGGACCCAAGGTCATGTCCACCGCACTTTCCTCAGGAGAGAATGTAATATTTTCACACAAAATATTAATGATCCTAGACTCCACACATCCTGCGCAAGAGCAACTTAAAGCAACCTGAGGAAAGTGCGGTGGATGTGACCCCAGGTCCGTCCTACGAAAGGGTGGTCCCAGTTGGCCAGGAACTTTTCTCAAAGGATTTGACATCAAGGCAACAATGATTTAGGATCAATAAGAGTTAAAGTCTCGATTTATGCAGTTTTAGAGGTGGGCAGAGAGGTCAAGCTTCGCATCCCTCTCATTTTCCATTCTCCTTGAACCAAGTGCAGCATGAATCCGCTTCGACCCTGATGTTTCTGTATAAGTAGTTCATCTAGGGATTGACGCTAGTTACTTTCTAGGAACTTGACCATTAGGAAAACCCTAATTCAGGTCGGTCCTAAGTGGGAACGGCGGGAATGCTTCCACTTCGTGGCAAACTCGAGAGGATCTAGATCGCAAACCCCGTGACATTCCTTGGGAGTGCCAGGCTGTGCTTTCTGGACTCTCTTCCCGATGGGCTGCTAAGACGTGTCCTGCAAGTGGACAAGGGACACGTTACACCTAGTAGGAGGTCCTAGTCTAGTTGTCCTAGTTAGGTAGGTAGTTCAGACCACCACTAAGATGATCTCTTTGGCAGTTTTTTTAGCATATCCATATTGGAGTAGTGGATTGTCCACTAGCTTTTGATCTCTTATTGGATTATGCTAAGCTTTTTTCTTGTGGATTTTCATGCCTTGGTTTTGTCAAGGGGAAGGGTGAGAGTTACGCTTGTGCTTTGTTGAATTTTAATTTTTTGTGGCAACTTGATGCCTCCTATGGTTGTTTTATTATGTAGATCAGTAGGTGGGATTTGATGGGCTGAGTCACCATATCCCATGGTTGCCAATGAGAGGGATTTTGGGGATCCATTTTTGAGGCAGAAAAAGTGCCCAGGGGCATGAAAGACCAATTTTTCATGTAAAAATGAAAGAGTTGTGGATCAATGAGCTAGATTTTTCCTAGATAGATTTTGATGCCACAAACCCAATGCAAGTCTCGATTCATCAATTAGAGCATGTTTTACCCCCGATTAATCCTTGTAAGGTTTCATGTTATAAAGAAACTATGTGGTTTGAGAGCTGAAAAGTGTGCAATGGAGGCCACATTTATAGATTTCGATGCCATGGAGTCACCTAGCTAGTCGGATCTTGATTCCTAGTCCATTTGCCTCTCCCAAATGCAAAAATCCACTTGCCTACAATGTGAAAACTCAAAACTTGAACATCATATTTTAAAGATTTAACCTTAAGCTTGAGTTACATGCTTTAAAAACTAAAAAACTAAATTGTTAGCAAGGAGGGGGCACAATTTATTTTGTGCTCCAAAAATCATGAGATTTGTGGCTCTTGGATGCTGAGGATCAGCAAGAGATGATGGCACATCCCTGACCTACTCCTTAAGGGCTTTAATTTGACTACGGACATGCATATTTTCAGCCAAGGAATCAAAATGTTCATTTTCAGTGTTTGTCTCTCCTTTCTCTTCTTGTTGTGTGTTTCTATGCTTGATTTTAAGAGAGAGGGGGTGGTCTGAGATGAAAGATTTTGATCGTGGGATGATGCTAGAGTGTAAGAAGCATAGATCAAGGTTTGGAAAGATTATCAATGACTGTTGGGAAGCATTAGCGGGCCTCCAATTATGAGATACGTGTATCATAAGGAACGATTTTATGAGTAAGTCTTAAATTTAATTGTTTTCTGATAAATTTTGATTGGAAATGATTATATTTGATTTTCAATGTTGTGTTTGATTAGAAATATTAAATAAAGTAAGAAAAATCAATAATTTATTAATTTATTTAAAAATACATAAAACCCGCAACATTATGATTTTAAGAAAAATATATACTTTTGAGGTTTTATTCTACATATGTTTTTCCTATGGGATGATATACATAAGAAATATAATTATCAGTAAGTTGAATTATCAATAAATAAATAGCAAAAATAAGGGGTTCAAAAATAGAAAAATAGAAAAAATTAATATTTATGTTTGTGAATGTATGATAAGACTGATGCATGATATTTAGCCTTAGTTTAGCCCTATACTTATATTATAGCGAGTGTTTACAACTTTTTATGAAGGAAAATACATTAAAAACTGCTCTCTAAACTTACCAACAAATACATAATCTTAAATGGTAGGGAAAAGGGGATCGTTAAGTGCTTATAATATGCTAAATTCTCATGTTTTCCTAATGCATGACATATAGGATATATGTTGTTTGAAAATTAAGAGGGTCTAGTAGCACGAACATGCTTAGTGCCAACCCTATGTAATGCACCAATCTTGCTTCAGAGTAAAGGCATGAAAATAGATGTTTTTGCACCTTCACAATGCTGGTTGTTGATGGAAAATTTGTTGGAGCACCATAAAACATACACAATTGCATTGCACACAACATATGGTATCATCCTAGATACACAACAATTGTTTTCATGAACGATTACATATGTTGAGGAGGTGAGGTACCCTAAGCTATAGGTTTAGTGGTTCCATCTCTTTTGGAAATATTTAGTGAGGAATATCTATTATCTCTTGGATTGATGATTAAAAGAGTGGATTATGTATCGAATGTGTTCTATGTATGAATGACGCATCTTGGGGCCAATCCCCCAGGTGTAGGAGAGCTGTAGTGGGGCCGTGGTAGTTAGCTGATGGGTGCTCCCTTTGTCTTTTCTTATGTGATATATTACACCGATATGTTTAAGGACACCCTCTAAGGAGTGTGTGAAGGGTTTTTGGTAGGATTACAATCCATATAAACGCAAAGTTTTGTATTAGAGGTTAGGGTAGTATACCCCTTTGGACGCTCTTGACTGTGCGGCCATGTGGGGTGGTTTGGGTGTGTAATAGAGACACATCTAGAGCCTTAGAGAGTATTGAGCCCATTTTAGAACCCAAAAAGTATTAACCTAGTGCATACCCATCCCTTCTCCTTGAATAAACACCGATACACACATAGGTGTAGGGCATATAGGTTAGATCCTCGAGGTTGTCACTCATAAATATATGTATGTATAATGTAAGCTCAAAATTAGGGGCTTTAAAAACACATTTTTTATACATGTTTTACATATATAAGGGTGTCATATAAAGGGTTTAAGTATAGATTTAAAAAAAATGGTTGTGCTTTATTCAAGAAAAATTCACAAATTGGGATATTTATAATAGGCCATGAATGCATGTTATATAGATGATATATATATAGTTAGTCCCCTAAAGGTTAGATCACACCATTACATACAAAAAAAAAATTGTGTAGGTGAACTTTGAGGATTGAACATTAAACTAAAACCTAAAATACAAGGGACGGACCAAGGGAATTGAAAGCTAGATCACAAGAGCAAAGGGAAGCAAAAGGTAGTATCGATTTTGACTATCTAGTGTGCTATAAGTTTCTTGGTTGATGAATTCACAAGTTGTTGAAAAATAGAGAAATCGTGCTTGCACACTAAGCACTTGAATGCACTTTAACATAGTTGGAATTATGGAAATGTGCAATCATTGCTTATGATGGTTAAGGTATGCTTTTGAAAATCATCATAAAAACTCATCAAACTTTATTAGGCAACAAAAAGACGGAGACCTAGGGAGTAGGGACAAGAATGGATGGAAAGGCTCAAAAACACTCAAAATATCAAGAGAAGGTCTAGGACTTAGAACCCTCATCCTAGATTCAAAATATTGCCCCTCATCAAGAGCAAAAATCCTAGCCTAAGAAGTAAGCCTTAACTTTCTTCAAGACATTGTATACTTGAATATCTCTATTATGCCTAAAGAAGCTGTGAAACAAAACCTCATAGAGTTGGAGGACAAAGGTCCAAATCAACTAGCACACATCAATGATGATACATGGTAGCAACTTGCACACATACAAGCCATGTTGGCTAGCCTCCATAAAATGATTTTGAATGTAGAATCATTAGGGTTCTTGTGAGATTTTCTTTAAAATCTAGGCGAAATACACAAAACTCAAAACCACTAGTATCAAGCCAAGGTTTTCCTTTAAGCTAAGAAAATTAGGGAAGACACTCTTAGTTTCTTGGAATTTAGCATGCATATACATGACAAAGCCAATACAAGACTAAAAGCTAAGATTAAGTGAGAAAATACAAGCTAAGGACACATGCTTAGTCACCATCATGTATTCAAATCTTACCACTCTCAATAGCCTCTCTATCAAATGATTTAATGAAGCTAGACAAAAAGGTGAATGCTTAGCCAACCAACTTGCATAGACCATACAATTGAGGTCACTGCACTATATCCAAACGTGAGAGTGCTGAGGACTCTAATGTTCCCTTAGCTCTAAGCAAGAGTGCTCTTGACTCTCAACAAGAAATCCTTGCTTATTTGAAAGATCAAAACTTGGGAAAGGATTACATGCTTAGACATTTAGAAATCCTTAATCAACTTCTTCAAAAGATGGTTCAGTTGTTGTGACAATTGTGACACAATATGCAAAGATTGTGTGAATAGATGAGAGAGAGAGTACAAAACACATATATTTTGCAGTCATCTCATGAGTCACTCATAAAATCCCCTACCACATGGCCTTGGAAGCTTAAAGCTTATTGGAATTTCCAATGATCAAGCCATGTGGACCTCTACTATCCACAACAATAGGCCAATACAATTAGTCCCCCAATACAAAGAGTGAAACTATACTCCCCATGTATGGGAAATGTTCTAATTGCAAGTATCCAATATCAATTCTTGTGTGCACTACTAGACCTAGCATTTCCACTCCCATGTCCAAGGCTATGAACATCGACCCAAAAAATGAGGAGCTAATCCCACATACCTACCTTAATGTCAAATTAGTTTACAAAGTGAGAGCACATCATTGAAGCTCCCATGATTGATGAAAGAGTCAACTATAACATCCTTATCCATGATGCTTGGACTCATGTAGGACAACCTAAACTCATATCAATGCAACAATCAACCCATAAAGGGGTCCCTACACTATCTCCTAGACAAATGTAGAATTCTACTTACCCTAGATATGAAAATCTTGTTGACTATGTTTTGTGTTTCCCAATAGAGAGGATGTCTAAAAGGATATTCTACTTGGAAGAACTTTCAAGCATGCAACTAATGTGACATGGCCTACAAACCACAAGAAGTACACTTAATCCTACTTGATGTAAATATAATCATGATTTTCATGAAAGGCAACCTTGTCAATACACAAAAGAAGGGCAAACAACCTATCTTCAAGCTAGCATGGAACCCTATAGAGAAAAATAAGGAAGTCCTCAATTAATTGCTCAAGGAACAAGAACAAAAGTAAGTGCCAAGTGAGAAAGTCAAAATATCTAATAGCTCTAAAGCAACTTCCAATGTTGCCAAGAAGAAATCACCACACGAAAAGAGATGAATGTCTTGGGGATACCACCACAAACATTGATTGAGAGCTAGCACAATGCCATGATGGGTCTCCAAAGCATTGCTACGTGCTTAAGGGTTTTACAAAGGAAAATGATGGATTTGGTTACCTGAACCACTTGTGTCACCACCTCTTTTGGCCAAAGCCTAAAAGGCCACATCCAAGAGCTCACTCAAAGTGAGAGAGATGAGGAAAATGCCAAAATGAGTCTCCATGTCTAGGATAAAAACCACAAGAGAGGTTGAGACAACAAAGATAGAAATCAAGAAGCCAAACTTTACCTATTAGAAAAAGGAAACTTAGGCCAGCCCAACGTAATTTAAGTGTAGCTACTTGATGTTGTTGCCAAATTTGAGAGATTTATGATAGCTAACGTGCCATCAACTTCAAAATAGGGAGCAAGGTTCCATTTGCATGGTGCCACTCTAGTTGAGAAGGAATGCTCAAAGAAGGAGAACTAGAGCCATATAGAAAGACAAGCAGCCACTAGAGGCTATGACTAGTTGAAATACAAGTCCAAAATCTCCTAAATCATCTTACCCAACCAAGAATAGGAAGCCCAAAAATAGAAAGCTTGGGTGGAAGTGTTCAATCTAAGAAAATAGATCTACAAAAGATAGTCGAGGACATTTCCACTCCCTATCAAGCTAATTTGGCTAAGCATTCAACCTAGACTGTCAAAAGTGGCCAATCCACTACTGATGCCATTGCTATTTCCAAACCTAAGATGATATCCCAATAGTCACAACCTTTGGCAAAAACAAGACTTGTCACGTCAACCAAATAACTAGCCTCTATTGTTTCACTACCACAAGGTAATATCAGCTTTGTAGATAAGAGTGCAATAGACCCGTTGCCTTATATTACATCCTCATCATATCCAAAGACTTTAGAACAAATGAAGCCTAAGAAAAGTAAGCAATCTCTCATGGAGATGGTACATAAGATCGCAAAGTAGAATAACAAACCAAAAATGAAATGTCTTCTAAAGCTAACATCACTCACATGTGCCTATATCCATGCCCACATTGGACATTTGACGGAAGAATATGCATAACTCTTGAAAAAACTAGTGACATGGGATGAGAAAAAACACATATGGTCCCATTGTATAGCCATTGTCAAAGAAATCATGAAGGATATGTCCAAATCCACAACTAGAGAGCTACATTTAGTTTCCTCATTCTACACTGCCCTTCATGAGACACAAAGTTGAGTGACACAAAACCTAAGCTCTCTTTTGATCATGCTCTTACACAACTCACTCCTTCATCTAATGACCTAAAGCAAACTAATTTAGCCAAGGCATCCCCTAACAAGCATCAAGAAGATATGCGCAATAAGTCAAAGTGTATAGGCCAAGAGTCAATGTCTCCTAAAGAAACCATTAGGAGAGACTCTAAATGTGAAGAAAAAGAGCCCTTAAAGACATGCCTATAAGATACCCAAAAGAGACATGACACCCTTAAGCCTAATATTCCTTCTACACTAGGATCCAAACTAGCAATTGCTTGCAACTCCTACCATGATCAAATCCATTTACTTGATAGATACTACTTCCCATCAAGATATGGAAACACAATAGTCCTACTCACCAACTATGACTAAACCCACCAACTCCACTAAGGGAAATGCCCCTAATGATTCAAAAAATCAAGAAAGTAGCTCCAGAACAAGAAGCCAAGGTAAGTCAACAATTCTCAAGTGAATTTTAACTTGATGAAAGCCTCTAGCTCAATTGAAACCTAGCATAAAGCTTAGAGAACTGAAGGAAATGGAATTGAAATAGCTTAGAATGAAAATGGAACAATTCCTACCTATTGCAAGGAATCAAATTATAAACTCATGTTCCTTGCTTGTGTTTATACCAAGGGTATGTTGGAATCCTAGTTGAGGAATTGATGGAATCCTTAGAATGGCCAATATCATAGGAAGAGAAAGAATACCTTACCAAAAAATATTCAATTACCTAGATGACTAATCCGAGAAAATCACAAAAACATATTTGTCTAACACTTTGTTAATTTTTTGTACATTTGGAGGTTTGAAATAAAGAAGAGGGTGGGAACAACCTCTTGGGAAATCCAAGAAATCACTGGATGGAAATATTTCATGGACCGGTTTACCAAAGGGGGGTGAAGAGTAAAGATCAATGGAGGAAGGTGAAGGGAAAATGTGTAATGTGAAAAGAAAAGACATGAAATAGGTTTGGAGCCATCCAAAGGGCTTGTGAGGCTCATAACGTCATGGCTTTCGAGCCTTATGATAATTCAAACAAATGGGACCCTTCTTGGAAGCATTAGTGGAAGAAAAATCAAGCACATAACTTTATAATATTTTTTAAAAATACTTCCACTCCGATCCAAAAAAACTTTTCAACATGAAATTTGTAGCGCATGAGCTAAAGTTTGGCTAGTATTTTTTTATAATTTTTTGGAGCTACGAGTCGGGAGATATGACCAAAATGGTGGACGCCAACCGTGGAGACCACCTCCCAATTTTATACATCCACACTTTCTTCCCCACACTTAACGCTTCCATAAAACATCATTCATCAGACTCCCAACCATTTTCCCTCTCTTCTCCTCTTTCTCAAGCTAATAAATCGTTAGAATTCTCCTCCTAAATCACCCTCAAATCATCCTTAATTGTAGTAGTAATGTATGAATTCTCACTACTCTTCATTATTGCTAGATATGATCTTATTTTATGAAGATTCTCTATATTTTTTTATAGGAGAGCTCTTGGACTCAAGCTTTGGGGGGGAGAATGGAGACAACTCACCTATGATGGAACTTGATTAAGTACAAAATTGATCAACAAAACATTTGGATGGAGCTTTCACATTGGTGGAACTGCCTTAATGTAACTTTGGTGGTGTTAATTCCTATTCTATATTAACCTCCTCCCTAAACACCCTCAAGGCCTATATAAAGAGGCCTTCTCCTTTGTAATTTGCAAGAGAGAGCCAAGAGGCCTTCTTCAACCCTATTGAGCCTTCCCCATTCTCTCTCATGAGCTTATGCAGTTCATTCCCTTACTATAGCTTATGCATACTCTATAGTGTAATAATCCCATGCTATTGGTGTCCATATTGTGTATATTGGTTATGTCTTGAGGGTTCTCCATCTTTTGTGCCCTCTTAAGTTTTATTGATTCATCTATTTTTTGTATCTCTCTCTCTCTCTCTCTCTCTCTCTCAGTTTTCCTCTCTTCTCCCTCACAAGCTCCTCTCCCTTTTGCATAGCATCCTAGTCCGCTCTTCCATGACTAGGTGGTGCCCTTACCTCATTCACTTTGTGGCAAAAGGGAGTTTGGCATAGTATAGAGGCTGCCATACCAAATTTCCTTTGTCATAAATTGGTGCCCCCGCTGAGGACATTCTCATCCACAATTCTCTACCTCCTTATGCGGGACGATACAACACATAGTGGTGCATCCTCTACGACAAGTGCTCCAAGTGGCTCTTCTCCAATGCCTTCAGCAACTCTTTTTGAAGCTGGTCAAAGTCCACAACTCCCACAATGGTCTCCCAAGGAAGCCCAAGAAAGGAAGTATGCCTATCAAGTGACGGCACGTATGCGGGTAAAAGGTGTTCACCTTAGAAATTCCATTCTCTCACAACGGAAAAAATCATGTTGCCATTAATTGCTAGGTTCTCATAATTGTGGTGAGTGTTTTGCAAACAAAGTAAAGGCCCTTTCGGGAGGTCCTTGTCTCCAAATCATCAAATCCCTCTCTCTCTCTGGCCTAATCCACATCAAAGGAGGACAACTATGCATGAATGATGTGGAGTTGTGTAGAGGTGCAAAGTATAGAGACTACCTTCAACTGTTGCTAGCTCGAAGGTTGGGTGTGGTTGAAAAGGTGGCCATCACACCTTATGAAATATATGTCGCTGAGGATGGACACACTAAGGCAAGAACAATCACTGATGAGCAAATTCTCTGTATAGCAAAGTTGGTGGGTTTCGAAAAGAAACACTCTGGGAAAAATCCTTTATAATTCAAAAAAGTGCATTCTCTCTACTTCCTTAAGTAGTCTCCACTTATGAATAATAATAATGGCCCAAATTTCTATACCTTCCACTCTGTACAAAACATCTGAGTTAATGTATGCATCGGTAGGAAGATTTTCTTCCAACAGCGTCTTGTCATGTACTTTGGGGCTGAAAGATTAAGGAAGATTCTTCTATCACCAGAACCTATAATCTTCCCAATGCTAGACTACAATGCATCCTTCAATGTATGTGTCTTTATTTTATTATAATAGTTTCTCATGAATCACCATGAGTTTTATGGACCAATCCAACCTCTTGCTATGCAAACTGTGCATATTGTAGCCAGCACAAAGCTTAGATTCCAAGGCATTATTAGAAGCATACTGGGGCCTAGACGTCTTGCTGAAATCAATGCATCTGTGAACCCATTCATCCTTCCCCTCATAAAATACAACTTAAGTCTAGACATGTTCATCTTTGTACTCTACTAAGGCAACATGGTATTTCCAAGCTTCTTTGGGTGCAATGGGGAAAATGCAGTGGATCTTTTGGACAACCTTGAGATGGTCTTCCTTGTCTTTGGGAGGGATGATAAAGAATTAAAGTTGAGGGATTTTCCTTTGGTGCTCAAGGAAGATGCTAGAATGTGGTTCCAAACTCTAAATCCGGCCCAAAGAGCTAAATGGGAGGGATTGAAGACGGCTTTCTTGTAGAGCTTTCTTGCAGGGATTGAAGGCCCTCCATCAAAGTGATCATTATCGTTATGAAACTTATGAGGAAGGGTTTTTGAAGCTTTGGGAGCAGTGGTCAGACTCACTGAATCCTAGTGAGAGAGCTCCAAACTGCCTTCAAAAGGATTGATTTATTTTAGGTTTGTACCCCGTGCTCAGGGAGAAGGTAAAGGTGAAATTTCTAGGCACTTTTGAAGATGCTTTGACAATCACTAAGGAAAAAAATCAAAAGATTCTCTACCAAGCCCAAGCTAGCCGAGTAGTTTTGGGAAACAACATCACAACTATGGAGGCCTCTCAAGTTCCCCCAAATGTATCTAATGCACCAGGCCTTGCTAGAGGTCAAAAATACATGATCCAACAAATAAACAATCTTACTAATCAACTAGAGGTTTTGAGAGTGAATCTTGTGCAAGGTGCAAGAAGACCTATCGAGGGGAATGGTGGGAATTGACCACAAATGTGGCAACAAGCAAGGGTGATGTTGTATTACAATTGTGGAAAAATGAACATGGCATGTACAATTGTCCTCACCCTAGAAGATATGATCACCCTACCAGAGGTCCTCGACAACAAGTAAGCCCTCCTCGTGCTAGGACTCAAGAGCAAGAGCAGTCACGACCTGTAATTTTACAACCACCTTATGTTCAAGATGAAACCCCTGATGTTCAACCAAATGTTAATGTCATAAAAATAGAGGAGGTGGTTAGGGATAGAAGGCTCCAAGAAGAAATAGCGAGAGGTAAGATGAAGGTAGATGTAGTAGAGACCATGCCTATCAAGCAGGTACGTGTCCCAAAACTGAGACAAATAAGGAAGTAATCAATGAGGCAAATACATTAGGGGCACCTAAAGATGAAGGGAAGAAGAGAAAGACTCAAACTAGGTCTAAAATTGATATCTCCGACTTCCCTTTGGGTTCTCGGACACAACCTTATGATCTAGCAGATGTGAGCTCTCAAGGGCCAAAAATTACTTGGCCACAACTACTTCATGCCTCTCCAAAGCTACGCCGACAATGGTCAAAAAGGGTAAGCACAAGGGCAGGGCAAGGTAAAATGGTTAGTGCAATCAAGGCATATGGCCTCAAAGATATAGTGCCTTTAGTGGAGGCTCAAATCAAAGGTCAACGGATTCAAAAAACATACATCGATAGTGGAGCAAAGGTTTGTGTCATGACAGAAAAGCTAATGCATCAATTAGGCTTAGAAATAATGGAATACTCAACCTTTAGGGCAAAGATGGCCAACAATGATGCGGTCACATGTGTGGGTGTAATGAAAGCTTTGAGAGTTTCTGTTTTTGGAATCACTGCAGCAATGGATGTTTATGTGATGCCAATAAAGGGAGAAGGATATCCCCTCATCGTAGGGAGATCTTGTCTTATGGGCATCGGAGCTAGGCAAGATTGGGCAACAAGGGATTTGGAGTTGAGGCCACGTAAGGTGGGTGGCCACGATCAAAAGGTGGTTTACAACTTGTAGAGTGGGCGTCAAGAGAACCTTGAACTAGAAATGTCTTCCGATGAGTGAAGCTCAAGTGGATGTTCTTCATCGGTAGAAGAGGAAGAGAGTTCAAGTGGAGAGAGTGATAGCACTCTCAAAGTAATGGTTGTCACCTTAAAGGAACCTACCTCATCAGAAGACAACCCGAGAATCCAAGGAGAAGATGTGTGGGATGCTAGCCTAGAGAAGATGATATCCAAGGATATAAATAATGAAGAAAGGGATGGTTATGTGAATGTTCTCAAGAATCATGCATCATTGTTTATTTCTGATTATACTCACATTATACATGTCACTACAGTGAAGCATCACATCCAACTCAAAGAAGGAAGCAAACTTGTAGTATAAAGATTGAGAAGACTGGGAGTTGTGCAACTGGATGCACTGTTGACGGAGGTGAAGAGACTCTTGAATGCAGGATTCATATACCCAGTGGAAGATTCAGAATGGGTCTCCCTAGTAGTAGTGAGGCCAAAGAAAAATGGTAAGTGGCGAGTATGCATAGAATACAAGCCACTAAATGCTGCAACAAAGAGGGACCACTTCCCTCTCCCATTTTAGGATGAACTCTTGAATGAAGTAGCGGGATATGAGCGGTATATAGTGTGTGATGGCTACTTTGGCTATTTCCAGATTCACATTGCAGAGGAGGATCAAAAGAAGCCCACTTTCATCACACCATAGGGCTGTTTTGCCTTTCGGGTCATGCCCTTTGGTCTCACAAATGCCCCAGAAACCTTTCAACGATTCATGAATATGGTCTTCCAACCTTACTTTGGTAAGTCCATAAGGGTTTTCATAGATGACTTTTGTATTTACATCTCAAGAAACATACATCTACGCAAGGTTGATGAAGAATTTACTCACTTAGCTAGGTTGGGTGGACAACTAAATAAGGATAAATGTCACATAGGGGAAAGCAAGGTTACACTACTAGGGCATGTAGTGTCAATTGAAGGAATTGAGGTGGATCCAAAAAAATTAGAAACATTGCTAGCTCTATTTTCCCCAACCTCCATCAAATGATTAGTCTCCTTCTTACAAAAGCTAAGATATTTGGGTAGATTTATACACTTACTCTCTTAGGCCATATATCCCCTGCAGCAACATTTGACACGCCAAGAAACACTTGTATGGAGTGAACAAAGTGAAGGACATTTTAAGGAGATAAAGAAAATGTTGAGGTCAATGCCTATAATCCTCCAACCTTGTTGGGAAGAAACATTATTTGTAAACCCTAGCATGGGAGAAGAGGCCATTGGTGCTGCTCTCCTACAAAAAGATCCAAAAACATCCTTCATGAGGCATGTATATTTTGTCAGCCACCTCATGAAAGCCTCAGAGAAGGCTTACACCTCCATGGAACAACTAGTCTTGGCCCTCATGTTTGCAGTAACCAAATTTCGGCCATATTTGCTTCCAAAGATGTTTGTGATCATCACCATGGAGGATATGTTTCCCTCTGCACTACAACATATGGAAATCTATAACAAAATATCAAAGTGGCTGGTCCAACTTCAAGAGTTTGATTATACAGTGTAGGTTGAAAAAACAACTCGAGCATGCTTGGCTGATATTTTGACAAACAGGTGCTATGAGAAAAATCTCAGGGTGAAAAGAAAGGATCTTTCACCACCTCCATCCATCAAGACTCTTGTAGATGCTTATAGCCTCTACTTTGATGGTGCATACAAGAGAACTAAGGACAAGGCAACCGCAGGCATTTTTGTTTTCTCTCCTTTAGGAGAGAAAATCTATGGTGCAGGAATCATCTTGGAAGATGTCCACTGTAACAATGAGGCAGAATATCAAGCTTTAATTCATGGTCTTTGTTGGTGTCTTAGTAATTCAATCGAGAGGTTGAATGCTTTTGGAGACTCCATGCTATTGGTAAGGCAAATGGAAGGTACATGGGTATGCAAAAATACAAACCTCTCTAGTAAAATGAGAGAGGCCAAATCTCTTATGAGAAGATTTAGGGAGGCACAAGTACATCATGTACCAAGAGACGAGAACAAGGATACCGACCATCTAGCATCATCAAAGCTGAATGAGTCACTCGTGGGAGCAGTGGCTATCAAGCCCCCACTTCAGGAAGGCAAGGAAGACTTAGAAGATGTTCTACACCTCTTAGAGCAAGGAGAAGCTCCCAAACACCTGACTATGGGAGAAAGACAGTGGCTAGCTCGGAAGGCTACAAGATATTGCATGGTAAATGATAGTTTGTATTGTCTTGGTAAGGATGGTGTGCTTAGGAAACTACCTTCAAAGTGGAAAATTAAAGAAATCTTAAAAGCTTGGCATGATGATGTATCTGGAGGCCACTTTGCACACGACATCACAAATAGAAAGGTTCTACAAGCTGGCTTTACTTGGCCCAGTCTACACCGAGATGTCAAATATTGGTGTCAAATATGTGAAGAATGTTAGAAATCAGGACCATGACTGCTCATAGCAGAACCCCAAACCCCAATCAAGGTCTATGGACCCTTTGAGAAGTGGGGAATTGATGCCATAGGGCCTCTACCATGCACTCTATCAGGAAAAGAGTATATTATCATGGGGATAGATTACATGACTAGATGGGCCGAGGCTATGCCAACAAGAAGAATCATTGCTAAGGAAGTGAGTAAATTCATCTTTAACCACATTTGTTGTAGGTTTGGTACCCCTCTTGAAATACTATCAAATAGAGGACCAGGATTTAGAGCTAATGTGGTGGGTGAACTCATGCAAAAGCTAAATATTCAACGACAACACTCTATCCCTTACTACCCTCAATGCAATGGATTGGTGAAGAAGGTAAATGGAATGATTTGTAAAATCATAAGCAAACAGGTATATTCAAGGCCCCGGGATTGGGACAAGCACCTTGGTGGAGCTCTATGGGCTTACAGAACCTCCTTCAAAACCATGTTAGGGTTCACACCTTTTTATCTAGTTTATGGATAAGAGGCTCTTTTGCCTATTGAGGTGAAATTAGCTAGATTTCGGGTTTTAGGTGTGGCACAATAGGCTCTCAAAAGGAGAAGTTACATCAGGACCTAGAGAGGCTACAATTGGATCGTGAAGTAGCCATCAACCACTACTCCTAGGAAGCTGAGAAGTGTAGAGAAAAGTTCAACAAGAAGCTAACATATAAAAAAATCAAGAAGGGATCTTTACTGCTTCGATATGACAATCTCATTGATAAAAGAAAGGATGGCAAGTTTCTCTATCGGTGGGAGGGACCGTTTTGGGTCACAAAAAAATTCAACAATGGCTCCTACAAACTTCAAGACATTGAGGAAAACGTGCACAAGACCAGGGTAAATGGATGGTGCTTAAAACCCTATCACATCAGGGTGGGGTCCGCTCAAGATACCAAAGAGTGTTTAGAGGCATAAATACCTCTAGCTAGGTTGGGGGGGCTATATGTTCTAAGAAAATCACCAAAAAAAAAAAATTCTAACACTTTTTTGATTTTTTGTACATTTGGAGGTTTGAAATAAAGAAGAAGGTGGGAACAACCTCTTGGGAAATCCAAGAAATCACTGGATGGAAATATTTCATGGACCGGTTTACCAAGGGGGGTGAGGAGTAAAGATCAATGGAGGAAGGTGAAGGGAAAATGTATAATGTGAAAAGAAAAGACATTAAATGGATTTGGAGCCATCCAAAGGGCATGTGAGGCTCATAATGTCATGGATTTAGAGTCTTATGATAATTCAAACAAATGGAACCCTTCTTGGAAGCATTAGTGGAAGAAAAATTAGGCACATGATTTTGTAAGATATTTGAAAAAATACTTCCACTCTGATCCAAAAACCATTTTCAACATAAACATTGTAGCGCGTAAGTTGATGTTTTGGCTGGTATTTTTTAATAATTTTTTGGAGCTATGAGTCGGGAGATATGGCCAAAATGGTGGATGCCGACTTTTTCCAACTCCGGTGGAGACCACCTACCAATTTTATACACACCCACACTTTCTTCCCCACACTTAACACTTCCATAAAACCTCATTCATTAGACTCTCAACCTTTTTCCCTCTCTTCTCCTCTTTCTCAAGCTAATAAACCATTCGAATTCCCCTCTTAAATCACCTTCAAATCATCCTTAATTGTAGTAGTAATGTGTGAATTCTCACTATTTTCTCTCCATTATTGCTAGATATGATATTATTTTATGAAGATTCTCTATATTTTTTTATAGGAGAGCTCTTGGACTCAAGCTATGGGGGGGAGAATGGAGACAACTCACCTATAATGGAACTTGATTAAGTACAAAATTGGTCAACAAAACATCTAGATAGAGCTTCCACATTGGTGGAACGCCTTAATGTAACTTTGGTGGTGTTAATTCCTATTCTATCTTAACCTCCTCCCTAAACACCCTCAAGGCTTATTTAAAGAGGCCTTCTCTTTTGTAATTTGCAAGAGAGAGCCAAGAGTCCTTCTTCAGCCCTATTGAGCCTTCCCCATTCTCTCTCATGAGCTTATGTAGTTCATTCCCTTACTATAGCTTATGCATGCTCTACAGTGTAATAAGACCATGCTATTGGTGTCCATATTGTGTGTACTAGTTATGTCTTGAGGGTTCTCCATCTCTTGTGCCCTCTTAATTTTTATTGATTCATCTATTTTTTGTAGTTCTCTCTCTCTCTCTCTCTCTCTCTCTCTCTCTCTCTCTCTCTCTCTCTGTTTTCCTCTCTCCTCCCTCACAAGCTCCTCTCCCTCTTGCATAGCGTCCTAGTCTGCTCTTCCATGACTAGGTGGTGCCCTTACCTCATTCACTTTGTGGCAAAAGGGATTTTGGCATAGTATAAAGGTTGCCATACCGAATTTCCTTCGTTAATGACCTTGTAAGACTCATCCCTAATGAAGAAGTTGAGCAATGCCACTTGATCCCTGCATTGCATAATACATTGTGCCACCAAACCATTAAGAAAGTATCAAAACTAGAATAAAAAGAAGAGGACTAAAGCTCATTTGAGATAATTTAGTACACTATAAGAGATTCAATGGTGGCTGAAATTGGAAGTAGTTGATGACCATGCCAAAGCAAATATGGGCTACTTGGAAGTCAAAAATTGATCCAATGTATGTAGCTCCGACCTCATTATTAGTGCTTGCCATTGTACAAGGAGTACCAATAGCTAGACCACTCTTGGACTTCCCCTTCCTTGACAAAATCTTCACAGAAGAAGAGCTCTATGTTGCAAGTAAATTGGAACATGCCTCAACTTCTAGACTTATACACTACACTACAATATAAATTGAGTTCTATCAATGCTCACATCTCGACAGGGTACCCATGTACCAAAATTTACTACATTTTTACATTCCATTTCGGTCATTACAATTTTGTACATAATAGAATTTTTACTTATTTTATTTAAAAAATTAGGTTTAAGAAATCCATGCATACCACACCATTAATATTCCTACAACCTCTCGAAGCATTGCAATATTTTTTGTGCGAGGAGGGAGCAAGTTAAAGTGACTAACTGCTAACAAGATGAATTGGTAAGTGACATTAAAATGACTACTAACAAGATGAATTTGTAAGTGACATTGATGAAAATTCTAAAAATTTTCACTTTCTCAAAAATTTTTGAGCTCAACTACATGTGCTTTCAATTTGATCAAGTGAATACAGATAAAAAGGTGATCAAGAGATAACGACTTTGCAACAAGTCAACCAACTATGGAAGAGCTCAAGAATCCAAGAAGGCTCAAGATATGGATATGTAGTATTCTTAACAAACTCTCAAGGGTACAAAGAAGAAATCCAACATCAAGGAGTTTATTTCTTTCGGGAAAACTAACTCCACCTACTACCTCAAGCTCTCTACTATTTTGATATGAAGTGAAATGATTATCCAACAATTGCAATCATGCTCAAATTTTAGCTCTACATCAATGACATGTTCTTCACAATCAAGGCTTAAAGGTGGAATAACTCAACTCAGTCAAGGTGTAATCCTTCTCATCCTTTCAAACCCTAAAATTTTCATAATCCTTGATGTAAGATTGAAAGTCTCACTGTATGGCATTGTTATGTTATTTTTTTTTAAAAGAAGAGAAAGAGAAAGATGGAAAAATCGAAAAAAGAAAAGAAAACAAAAATGCACACATGATCACTACATTGCATCTAAGGGTCCTTAAATTAGGTACATTAGTGGTCTCTCTGTCCCTAGTCCCCTAGCTCTTCTAAATAAATTTTCCAACATTTGTGTTGATAAATGAGATATAGGTTAAGTCATATCCTATGTATGCATAAATAAAGTAGAAGCTATGTGTGAAGTGACTTAAATGTCAAAAGGTATTCATCACTTTAGAGGATACTTTGTGTGTACTCAATTGACAATGAGAGGAGGAGAAGAATGACAATGAATAAGAAGAAATGCTCTTGAGT
Organism: Lygodium microphyllum; assembly: GCF_053477565.2. Classification (NCBI taxonomy): domain Eukaryota; kingdom Viridiplantae; phylum Streptophyta; class Polypodiopsida; order Schizaeales; family Lygodiaceae; genus Lygodium; species Lygodium microphyllum. The sequence goes on from NC_141156.1 coordinate 133,174,497, forward strand.
CTCAATATATTGTGCCATTTCTCCTTTTGTTGCACATCCTCTTCTATTCCTTTCAGTTGGTATCAAAGCAAGAGTGCAAGATCAAAAGCTCAGATCAAGGGTGTGACAATCAAGGCTTATAACAAATTGAAAGCTTGTCGTCCTCTAAATTAGGTACTAAACTTTAACGAATCCACTCAAAACAACTACATCAAATTATAGAGTCATTGGAGCTTGGATTTTGGGTATTAATGCTCATTTTGAACATATTTCAGAAGCCAAAAGAGGTTGGAAATTATGTATGGTAGTAATGTTTTATTGGTCTTTGGTTTTGGGTTAGCCTATGTATCAATTTCTAGAAGCTAAGGGGTATCTTAAGCTTGGTAAGAAAGGGGCTTGCTTGAGCTCAAAAGCATAAGACCTACTTGTGATCAAGCAGAAGGGCTGCTTGTCCGAGTAAGTAGGAGGATGTGAAGCCACTATTATCAATAATAAAGAAAGAAATCTTATGAAGCTTATGACTTGTTGAATAGAGCTTTAAGCTTTGAATTTTAGTTTTGTGCAGACAAGTATGTTCTTTTTACAACCACTATTGTCAATCCACATAGGAGACCTAAATGAAATCAATGTTATTGTCTCCCATTTTTTGTTGTTTTAATATTCTTTTTTAAGCTTTATTAAAGCCTAACTAACACTTTAATATAGAAATAGCCTCTTTTCATAGTATTAAGACTTTAAACTCGTTCAAATTGTGAATGTTTACACTGGAAGGAAGAATGTGGTTGTTGTGACAATTGTGTACACTCTTTTAAGAGTTTGAACTAGTTCTTTTGCAAACTAGCTCATAGCTAATTTCTTCACACTATACACAAGAGAACCAGTTATTTTGAAGCACAAAAGGCACGTTTCTATATGAGATTTGAGTGGCTGTTTGGAGCCCAAAATTTTCTCAAAATTTTTTAGAAAACTTTTAGTAGTTTAAGCTTCTCTGATACTTCATTTTTTGGCATGAAAAATTACCAATAAAAGTGGAAAAAGTGGTCAATTTTAGACCCATGTTTTGATGTTCTTTGGGTCATATGTGCATCATTTGAGCCTAGTTTTCATTGTTTCTTGCTATACAACCACGAATGTTTGACATATGGGCATGATGCATGGATACATGTGCTAGTAGTTCGACAACTCTATGATAGCCATCACAATGAAACTCAATTTACATGCATTTTCTTGGTATTTTGAATGCCTATTGGTCTCAATTTAGAACAGTTAATGCTTGATCTTGTTCATATGCTTGGGTATTGATTTGGCACATTATAAATTGCTAGTTTTTCCCAATTTATAGCCATCAAAATGTTAAAAATTACACAAACTATGCAAATGGTGGGTGATAAATTCACTAAAGACAACTATAGTATATGGTCATATCATATGTAGAATTTCTTGATGGGGGGAGAGGTCAACGGACCTCGTTACAAGAGAAGATGCATGGCTAAAACTACCTAGTGAGCCCATTGAAGAATAGAAACAAGGCATACAAGGATTGGATAGGTAGGACTCGAAAATTCTTCCATTGGATATCTATATGTAACTTAGAGACATTGATTTTGCACATTAAAAGGCAAGTACATGCAAAGATACTTGGAAAATCATTGAGACAATGTGTGGCACTTGCATGGAGGCTAGGAAGAAAATAGTTAAAGAAGAGATTACATGGTGCATGGTGAGGAAATAGAATCATCAATGATTATGTGGCAAAAGTATGATAGGTTATAGAAGATCTTATTTCAATAAATGCACCAATTGATGATGACAATTTGGTATCTGTCACTCTAAACAGACTTAACTTGCATGCAAGTCCCTTGGTACCTCCATTTCTATGAGAGGAGGCACTACGCTTGATTTTGAGGAGTTGATTGCTTTTCTACGTAAAAAAGAGATTAAGTTTTGGCCTCAATGCATCTAGTAGTGGAAAGAATGTAGATTAGGGTAGTATGCATTATCATCAATGAGGCCATGGTAGCTCATCTAGAACTAGAGGTTCATCATATGGCCATAAAGATAGCTTTGTACATGGCCATATTACCTTTGAACATGGTGAATTTATGCCTAGATGCAAGAGGAGGTCCTACTCCAAAGGTAGAGGACATTCTAGTCCATAGAGAGATGGTGTATTTCATTGTTATGCAAAGTTTTCTCACTTTGAGAGAGTACTTTCATAAGAAAAATTCTACATTTGCTCACTTTGAGAGAGAGTACTTTCATAAGAAAAATTCTATGTTTAGGGGTCAAGAAATAACCCAAATTGGGCACTATGTAGGTGGATATAGTGGTGGTGACTATGTTTTTAGAGGTTATTCATTACGTAGATGTCATCTCTTTGCCATGGAGCGTGTATTTAGTAGCGTGGCATACCCTCCTAGAGAGTATTATTGATTTTTTGAACTCATGTGCTCCAAAAAATATGACACACCATGTAGAATGGTTTGATAGAAAGCAACAAATGCAAATTGAAGACTATAGTTACAAGAGATGACACACTACATAAGATAACTTGTTTGGGAGTGTGCCTTTGGTGACTAGGGATGGAATAGAAAATAAACTTCAGGATGTCTTATATAGGCCTACTATCACTAAAAATTTGGCTTTAGCATGATTAAGGATTACAAGTGAGGTTTAACAAGTATGGTTATTTCATTAAGGAGTTTGGGACCTAGGGAGTCCACCTTATAGAACATGTAAGATACCACCCGAGTTCAAAAGAAAGAGTATTATATTTAGTAAAATCTATAGGATTAAATTTACAAAAGAATTTTTGATATTATCATTTCAAAAAAATCATAAATTTAGTAAAGCAAAAGGGATAGGTCATTTTCACGCCTTATAGCATAGAAAGAAATGGTATTTCTTAATCTCCTTTTAAGGCTTGTTATACAAATTATTTCTTATAGGTAGACCCCCCAAGATTTAGGAATGGCAAACCTAGCAGGCTTAGTGCTCGTGGTCAAAAGAAAGATAGGTTATTTTCTTTGGATGTAGAAACTCCTATCATATAGAGCTTTATGTATGTTGAGACAATGCATGGACAAGATAAATATGTTAAACTATGGCATGAAAGAATTCGGCATGTGATTTTTTAATGGCTTTAAAAAATTCAATTTAGACAAGTGGCTCATGGGCTTTCGCAGTTTGGTTATGTAAATTATGATCATGTATGTGATGCTTGTAAGTTTGGCAAGTAGTCTAGACTCCCATTTTCCAAGAAGGGGAGAGTGAGGAGCTATCCTTTGGTACATTTGGATATTTGGAGTCCATGTGAGAATGTCTCTTTGAGTGGAAAATACAAGTTCTATATCACTTTCATTGAGGATTTTGGTAGGATGACATGGGTGTACTTTTTGCAACATAAAAGTGAAACATTTAAAAAAAAATTGGAGCTTAAAGCCACCGAAAAAAAAGTACTTTGGGAGCTAATAAAAGGAGCAAGATTAGATAACAAAGGAGAACATATATTGAATGAGTTCTCTTACTATTTGAGAGATTGTGGGATCAAAAGATGGGTTACATACAACTATACACTGCATTAGAATGGTGTGGCAGAAAGGAAGAGCATGATTATTACAAAAGTAGCAAGGGTAATGATGAATCAAATGCACATGACCTCGACTTATTAGGCTGAGGGAGTACGTACTATAGTCCATATCAGAAACATTACACCTATATCTTTGACTCGTAATATGTCTTCATATGAGAGGATGTAAGGAAGTACACCTAAAATTATATACCTTACAATGTTTGGTTGTGTATGTTATAAACGTATCTGTGGTGATTTAAGGAAAATGATGAAATCAAAGGCTATTAAATGCAATTTTCTTGGGTATCAAGATGAGAAGAAGGGCTAAAAATGTTATGATCCTATCTAAAGAGGTTCACATAAGCATGGATGTGAGACTTAGTGAGTATGAGTTTTTGTATTGACAAAAAGCTGTAGTTGAGATGGACGTCTATGAGAGCAATGATGATGATGGGTAGGTAAAGAGAATCACAACAAATAATGGTCAAAGAAATCAGCATCTTGAGGATATGTTTGGGCCTCAAGTTCATGAAGAAAGTAGTGGTGGCTATAGTCCATGAAGTGGCAAGCTGAGAAGTGCACAAAAGAGGGAAATTTTTGTACAAGGAAAGAAGCATATGGGTGAAAGTTTTGAGGATGAGTCTATGGATGATGATTTTTGCATACCATATGTGTTAGAATTGTAGGGATAAAGACTACAAGAAAGCATGTTCCACCACATGCAAGAACTATTGAGACACTATCCAGTGCACCTCCATTACGGAGAATAGATAAAGTGAGGCATCCAAGTGGATAGGCTAAAATTTATGGATTTATGAAGTTGCATTATGCATAAGTGGTATCATATATTTAGCATGTAGAGCCCACTTTTTTTGAAGGGACTATTGAAAACAAAGATTGGAAGAATTTTATGGATGAGGAAATGGATTGTAATATTCCCACTCGTGAATATTGATTTCCCGCACACTGCGTAAACCTCGTGCAAAGGTTATCTTTCATATTGGAATTACCGGCAGTGTAATCTGTAACCTGCACGCGAGAAATCGAGACCTCCGCATTGGCAAAGCAAGCCCGAGGGTTCAAATCCACAATTCACACGTAAACACCCTCTTGGGAGGGGCAAAATGGATATTATTAAAGCAAATTTTTTTATATTTATCCCTTTCCCCTAGCCGATGCACGGCTGGAGGAGAGGGAGTGTGGGGGGATGGGCTTGGTGGAGTCGTGGGCTGCATGAGGAGGGGGGGAAGCCATGCAGTGGCCACATGGTGGAGCTCTCCTCTCCCCCCCCCTTGTCCTATAAATACACCCTCTAAGGTGTTGGGAAGGGGGGGAACAAAACGGCTGCTGCCATCGCTGGGAGGGAAAAAAAAGAAGAAGGTTGCGTGGAGAGTGAGAGGGAAGCTGCTGTCATCGACATCGTGGAGAGAGCACGCTGCCATCGTCCCCATCCTGCTCGGCGTGCTCAGAAGAGGAAGCACGTCCTCCATGACATGCTCCCTGGCCTCCAAGAACTCCCCCATCGCTGGTAGCAACGCACTGACATCGCCTCTATCCTGCTCGGTTGAAGGCGCCACCGCATTTCTACTGTCGGCCGTGGCTCCACATGCCCAACAAGTCAATTTTCCCCCCATTCGACATCATCCTTCCTTTCCTAATTCCCCTCAATCATTTCCTTTGACCCCACGTGGTTTCGTGGGGAGCAAAAGCTTCCTAGAAGCTTTTGGAAGCTTCTAAAGTACAAGGCTTAAGGCCTTGTGCACACGGGTTCCACCTCGGGGGTTAAAAACCTTCCCTTAAAGCCCATTTCCACAGCTTCTAAGGGATAAGGCTTTGGCCTTGTTCCTGCGGCCTTCTCGGGTTTAAGACCGAGCTCATTAAGCTCTATTCCCGTAGCTTCCTCGAAAAACTCCAATTCTCGTAAGTCCTTGTAAAGCCTCCATTTTCGCAGCTCCATCCATAAGAGCCCATTTCCGCAAACAAAGCTCAAATCCCATAATCCCCAATCCCACAAGCTCCCGGGTCTTCAAAGATCCGATCCTCGGTGAAGTAATCTCCTGCGTACAAGGGAGAAGGCACATCTCAAGGCTGTTCGGAGAAAGCGTAGAAGCGAGGGTAATCCGCAGAGCCTGTGATCACGCCTACGATGGCCCCCAAGAAGTCGCAAGGCATGCCTGCGGGAGGTTCTTCTCCTAGCATTCACGTGGACATCTCCCCGAGTCCACAAAACCAGGTTTTTACTATTGTGATTCCATACAAAAGTAATGCCTTAAGCATGATAACTTCATGGATTAGGAAGCACCCGTGCATGTTCAAATTCACCTAGCCTAGTTAAATGAAATTGGGAAAATTGGTATTTTCAATGCTATAAACGCAAATTGTCTATCCATCTTACGACCTTAATAGTATGTTGCCTTGTCGTGCTTTTCAAAGTGACGAGCCTAGAACACCTGTTGCCTATCATTATAAGGTTGGAATTGTTAAAATGCACCGTTGACTAGACATGGAAAGATTAAGCGTATGTTGCATTTTTAGGCAACATCTTCCTTGTAATGAGTCATGATGAAAAGTTAACACCCATAAGATGTTATCCGAAAAGAAATAGAAGAGCACGAAATTAATCTTATGGACTTGCAAGTGGCATGTAAAATGGAAAAAGTTAACACTAGCTTTAGTTTTGTATGAACTTCATTAACTTCATTGTAGCTAGGAGAAAGTTGCGTGTTGTATAGTCGTCATGCAAAAATCTCATTCATCAGGAGCCGTATTTAGGAAAGGTTGCATGGTTTAACAAAGCATGAGATTCTAAAGTGTAGATAACAAGGTAGTAGGCATGATTATTTGATGCAAGTCCTAGTAGGTCCTAGGAAAGTTAGTATCCAGATTATCATGTATTTTTACTTTACCAAGGAAAGATAGAGTTATTGTGAACTATGTGATGCGTAGAAGCAATGAATCGCATGTATTGTGGTAGTTGCAACTATTTTTCCCTTTAGATCTAGTTTATTATCTCTAGGAAAGGTTCATCCTTGTCGCAAGACAAGTATATTGAATTGTCTAAATCACCTAACCCACAAGGGATTCATATAGGCATGATTTAGTTGATATGATAAATATCCCAAGTGCTAACTAGGGTTTAGCGCGTTAAGGATTCGACCTAGTTTTACACTTGTTGCCAAGTCAAAACCCTCAAACCCAAATATCATACCCACATTCACGAAATGTTGAGTCAATTGGACGGGCTTGCAAGAAACGATCTAGGGTTTCTACCCTAAGGATCACTCGTTCAAATGATGAAACTCGAATTGAGTTGGAATCCCTAGGACCAAACGTTGTCGAACTAGTGTAATTAGGAATGGGTTGGGTAAAAAGACACCCTAAAACCTGCTTCTCGTCTGAAGATAATTTCGATACCAGAAAACGCCGTTCAATGGGTGAAATGATCTCATGGAATAGATGCGACACTTGTGCAATAAGTTGCAACGTTGCATAGACTTGTTGTTTGTTCACAAGAGAGTTTTGCCATTTCTTGAAATAAGGTTGGTAAGTTCTTGCGCAAGTTTAACTTGCAAGAGAATGAGTAGTCATCCTGTTACATCACCTGTCTTGGGGAAAGACTGCCAAGTAAAGGGAAGTTAGGTATTTGCTTGGAAACAAATGATCAATCAATAAATTAAAGCGACATGGTCTCCAGGATTTACTGTTAATAAAACCTAAGGTATTGGTTAAGTTGGGTTAACAGGGTATGGCCCTAACCCAAGGACAAAAGGGTGAAACAAATAAACCCTTGGGGATCTTGCCAAGTCGCAATTAATCCCGGATCGAACGCTGGATGCATTCGGAAAGAAGGATTCACTCCTTGACAGTTGGCCAAATAAACGACCACTGGATTGATTGTGCTTGTAACAGTTTAGGAGCACTGTTTGCATTGTTTGCTCAAAGAACTAAAGGATGAAATGATATCTAATGCTTCAGGTTGAAGGCCTGAAGGGAGAGGCAGCTTCAGTTACCCCCGACTGCCTGCCTGACCCTAACCAAGGGGGTTGTGGACCACGCCGGGAACGTGGACCGAACCCGCCGCGAGAGGTCTTTCCGTTGAGCTCTACTTGGAGCAGGAGGACACTTGGGTGCCAGGGGGGGCTCTGGCTGTAAATCCCTCGCCTTCCGGGTCCTGCACAAGAGGCTAACGTGACTCGGGATTGGATCTCGAGGCCCGCATACTAGTTTACGGGCGGAAGCTTGGAATAGTGATCCCTGTGGATTACTGGATAGCCTTCGGGCGGATTATGGAGAAGCCTACGGGCGGAACTCCTTGTATTTCAAAGATAAAATGATGAAATGATAATAAAGAAGTTGTTTGATATTGTTTTTCTATGTCACGTGATAAGATTACGTGAAGGAACCAGTGCTTAACAGGGTTAATTAAAGAAGCTGATTGTTATATGTCAAATTAATGTGTTAGATAAGTACATAACTAAAACAAACCAAGGAAAGTGCAGAGGATGGACCATGGGTCCGTCCTACGGATGGGTGGTCCCGATTAGCCGGGAACTTTTCTCAAAAATCTCGAAGAACAGCGGGATGATCATCATTATCCAAAACGAATAATGAGAGCGATGACCTAGAGTTACGTCTTACCCGATTTACGGAATGGGAATATGCCTCTTGCTAGAGAGGTTGAGTTTTGCATCCCTCTCGTTTCCCATTCTCCTTGAACTAAGTGCAGCGTGAATCCGCTTCGGACCTGGCTTTTCTGTGTAAAGTAGTTTGCTTGGGTCTGACACTAGTTGCTGTTAGCTAATGACCAAACAGGAAAACCCAAATTCCGGTCGATCGTAAGTGGGAACGGCCAGGATACTTCCGCTACGTGGCAGACACGGGAAGACCTAGATTGCAAAACCCGTAACATTCCATGGGAGTGCCGGGCGGAGTTTTCTAGACATCCTTTTCGATGGACTGCTAAGACGTGTCCTGGTTGATTCTAGTGGACACGTTACATGGATGCATTAACAAAGAACAAGATATGAGATCTAACTTAGTTGCCTTATGGAAAGAAGGCAATTAGTTGTAATTGGGTATATAAAGTCAAGTGCAAATTTGATGGCCCATTGGAGGTATAAAAGAAAAGGTTAGTTGCAAAATGTTATGCTCAAACATATGGTTTTGATTACGAAGGGACATTCAGTCCAATGGGGCTAAGATGACTACAATGAGATCAAGTTAGTTTCTATCTATGGCTATGGATTATACCAAATGGATGTGAAGAATGGTTTTTTGAATGATACATTCAAAGAAGATGTATACATGGATCAACTAGAAGGGTATGTATACCATAAATTTCCACATTATGTGTGCAAGTTCAAACTATACTCCCATGTATGGGAAATATTCTAATTGCAAGTATCCAATATCAATTCTTGTGTGCACTACTAGGCCTAGCATTTCCACTCGCATGTCCAAGGCTATCAACATCGACCCAAAAAATGAGGAGCTAATCCCACCTACCTACCTTAAGGTCAAATTAGTTTACAAAGTGAGAGCACATCATTGAAGATCCCATGATTGATGAAAGAGTCAACTATAACATCCTTATCCATGATGCTTGGACTCATGTAGGACAACCTAAACTCATATCAATGCAACAATCAATCCATAAAGGGGTCCCTACACTATCTCCTAGACAAATGTAGAATTCTACTTACCCTAGATATGAAAAGCTTGTTGACTATGTTTTGTGTTTCCCAATAGAGAGGATGTCTAAAAGGATATTCTACTTGGAAGAACTTTCAAGCATGCAACTAATGTGACATGGCCTACAAACCATAAGAAATACACTTAACCCTACTTGATGTAAATATAATCATGATTTTCATCAAAGAAAACATTGTCAATACACAAAAGAAGGGCAAACAACCTATCTTCAAGCTAGCATGGAACCCTATAGAGAAAAATAAGGAAGTCCTCCATTAATTTCTCAAGGAACAAGAACAAAAGTAAGTGCCAAGTGAGAAAGTCAAAATACCTAATAGCTCTAAAGCAACTTCCAATGCTGCCAAGAAGAAATCACCACACAAAAAGAGATGAATGTCTTGGGGATACCACCACAAACATTGATTGAGAGCTAGCACAATGCCATGATGGGTCTCCAAAGCATTGCTATGTGCTTAAGGGTTTTACAAAGGAAAATGATGGATTTGGTTACCTGAACCACTTGTGTCACCACCTCTTTTGGCCAAAGCCTAAAAGGCCACATCCAAGAGCTCACTCAAAGTGAGAGAGATGAGGAAAATGCCAAAATGAGTCTCCAGGTCTAGGATAAAAACCACAACAGAGGTTGAGACAACAAAGATAGAAATCAAGGAGCCAAACTTTACCTATTAGAAAAAGGAAACCTAGGCCATCCCAACGTAATTTAAGTGTAGCTGCTTGATGTTGTTGCCAAATTTGAGAGATTTATAATAGCTAACGTGCCATCAACTTCAAAATAGGGAGCACGGTTCCATTTGCATGGTGCCACTCTAGTTGAGAAGGAATACAAGTCCAAAATCTCCTAAATCATCTTTACCCAACCAAGAATAGGAAGCCCAAAAATAGAACCAATAGTCACAACCTTTGGCAAAAACAAGACTTGTCACGTCAACCAAATAACTAGCCTCTATTGGTTCACTACCACAAGGTAATATCAGCTTTGTAGATAAGAGTGCAATGGACCCGTTGCCTTATATTACGTCCTCACCATATTCAAAGACTTTAGAACAAATGAAGCCTAAGAAAAGTAAGCAATCTCTCATGGAGATGGCACATAAGATCGCAAAGTAGAATAACAAACCAAAAATGAAATGTCCTCTAAAGCTAACATCACTCACATGTGCCTATATCCATGCCCACATTGGACATTTAACGGAAGAATATGCATAACTCTTGAAAAAAATAGTGGCATGGGATGAGAAACAACACATATGGTCCCATTGTATAGCCATTGTCAAAGAAATCATGAAGGATATGTCAAAAGCCACAACTAGAGAGCTACATTTAGTTTCCTCATTCTACACTGCCCTTCATGAGACACAAAGTTGAGTGACACAAAACCTAAGCTTTCTTTTGATCATGCTCTTACACAACTCACTCCTTCATCTAATGACCTAAAGCAAACTAATTTAGCCAAGGCAACCCCTAACAAGCATCAAGAAGATATGCGCAATAAGTCAAAGTGTATAGGCCAAGAGTCAATATCTCCTAAAGAAACCACTAGGAGAGACTCTAAATGTGAAGAAAAAGAGCCCTTAAAGACATGCCTATAAGATACCCAAAAGAGACATGACACCCTTAAGCCTAATATTCCTTCTACACTAGGATCCAAACTAGCAATTGCTTGCAACTGCTACCATGATCAAATCCATTGACTTGATAGATACTACTTCCCATCAAGATATGGAAACACAATAGTCCTACTTGCCAACTATGACTAAACCCACCAACTCCACTAAGGGAAATGCCCCTAATGATTCAAAAAAGCAAGAAAGTAGCTCCAAACCAAGAAGCCAAGGTAAGTCAACAACTCTCAAGTGAATTTTAACTTGATGAAAGCCTCTAGCTCAATTGAAACCTAGCATGAAGCTTAGAGAACTGAAGGAAATGGAATTGAAATAGCTTAGAATGAAAATGGAACAATGCCTACATATTGCAAGGAATCAAATTATAAACTCATGTTCCTTGCTTGTGTTTACACCAAGGGTATGTTGGAATCCTAGTTGAGGAATTGATGGAATCCTTAGAATGGCCAATTTCATAGGAAGAGAAAGAATACCTTACCGAAAAATTTTCAATTACCTAGATGACTGATCCGAGAAAATCACAAAAGATTATTTGTCTAACACTTTGTTAATTTTTTGTACATTTGGAGGTTTGAAATAAAGAAGAGGGTGGGAACAACCTCTTGGGAAATCCAAGAAATCACTGGATGGAAATATTTCATGGACCGGTTTACCAAAAGGGGGGTGAAGAGTAAAGATCAATGGAGGAAGGTGAAGGAAAAATGTGTAATGTGAAAAGAAAAGACATGAAATAGGTTTGAAGCCATCCAAAGGGCATGTGAGGCTCATAAGGTCATGGCTTTGGAGCCTTATGATAATTCAAACAAATGGGACCCTTCTTGGAAGCATTAGTGGTAGAAAAATCAAGCACATAAGTTTATAATATTATTTAAAAATACTTCCACTCCGATCCAAAAAAACTTTTCAACATAAAAGTTGTAGCGCGTGAGCTAAATTTTGGCTAGTATTTTTTTATGATTTTTTGGAGCTATGAGTCGGGAGATATGGCCAAAATGGTGGACGCCAACCGTGGAGACCACCTCCCAATTTTATACACCCACACTTTCTTCTCCACACTTAACACTTCCATAAAACATCATTCATTAGACTCCTAACCATTTTCCCTCTCTTCTCCTCTTTCTCAAGCTAATAAACCATTAGAATTCTCCTCCTAAATTACCCTCAAATCATCCTTAATTGTAGTAGTAATGTATGAATTCTCACTACTCTCCATTATTTCTAGATATGATCTTATTTTATGAAGATTCTCTATATTTTTTTATAGGAGAGCTCTTGGACTCGAGCTATGGGGGGGAGAATGGAGACAACTCACCTAAGATGGAACTTTATTAAATACAAAATTGGTCAACAAAACATTTGGATGGAGCTTCCACATTGGCCGAACCCCCTTAATGTAGCTTTGGTGGTGTTAATTCCTATTCTATATTAACCTCCTCCCTAAACACCCTCAAGGCCTATATAAAGAGGCCTTCTCCTTTGTAATTTGCAAGAGAGAGCCAAGAGGCCTTCTTCAACCCTATTGAGCCTTCCCCATTCTCTCTCATGAGCTTATGCAGTTCACTCCCTTACTATAGCCTATGCATGCTCTACAGTGTAATAATCCCATGCTATTAGTGTCCATATTGTGTATATTGGTTATGCCTTGAGGGTTCTCCATCTTTTGTGCCCTCTTAAGTTTTATTGATTCATGTTTTTTTTGTAGTTCTCTCTCTCTCTCTCTCTCTTAGTTTTCCTCTCTTCTCCCTCACAAGCTCCTCTCCCTTTTGCATAGCGTCCTAGTCCGCTCTTCCATGACTAGATGGTGCCCTTACCTCATTCGCTTTGTGGCAAAAGGGAGTTTGGCATAGTATAGAGGCTGCCATACCAAATTTCCTTTGTCATAAATTGGTGCCCCCGCTGAGGACATTCTCATCCACAATTCTCTACGTCCTTATGCGGGACGATACAACACATAGTGGTGCATCCTCTACAATAAGTGATCCAAGTGGCTCTTCTCCAATGCCTTTAGCAACTCTTTTTGAAGCTGGTGAAAGTCCACGACTCCCACAATGGTCTCCCAAGGAAGCCCAAGAAAGGAAGTATGCCTATTGGGTGAGGGCATGTATGCGGGTAAAAGGTGTTCACCTTAGAAATTCCATTCTCTTACAACAGAAAAAATCATGTTGCCATCAATTGCTAGGTTCTTATAATTGTGGTGAGTGTTTTGCAAACAAAGTAAAGGCCCTTTCGGGAGGTCCTTGTCTCCAAATCATCAAATCCCTCTCTCTCTCTGGCCTAATCCACATCAAAGGAGGACAACTATGCATGAATGATGTGGAGTTGTGTAGAGGTGCAAAGTATAGAGACTACCTTCAACTGTTGCTAGCTCGAAGGTTGGGTGTGGTTGAAAAGGTGGCCATCACACCTTATGAAATATATGTCACTGAGGATGGACACACTAAGGCAAGAACAATCACTGATGAGCAAATTCTCTGTATAGCAAAGTTGGTGGGTTTCGAAAAGAAACACTCTGGGAAAAATCCTTTATAATTCAAAAAAGTGCATTCCCTCTACTCCCTTAAGTAGTCTCCACTTATGAATAATAATAATGGCCCAAATTTCTACACCTTCCACTCTGTACAAAACATCTGAGTTAATGTATGCATCAGTAGGAAGATTTTCTTCCAAGAGCATCTTGTCATGTACTTTGGGGCTCAAAGATTAAGGGAGATTCTTCTATCACCAGAACCTATAATCTTCCCAATGCTAGACTACAATGCATCCTTCAATGTATGTGTCTTTATTTTATTATAATAGTTTCTTGTGAATAACCATGAGTTGTATGGACCAATCCAACCTCTTGCTATGCAAACTGTGCATATTGTAGCCAGCACAAAGCTTAGATTCCAAGGCATTATTAGAAGCATACTGGGGCCTAGATGTCTTGTTGAAATCAATGCATCTGTGAACCCATTCATCCTTCCCCTCATAAAATACAACTTAAGTCTAGACGTGTTCATCTTTGTACTCTACTAAGGCAACATGGCATTTCCAAGCTTCTTTGGGCACAATGGGAAAAATGCAGTGGATTTTTTGGACAACCTTGAGATGGTCTTCCTTGTCTCTGGGAGGGATGAAGAAGCATTAAAGTTGAGGGATTTTCCTTTAGTGCTCAAGGAAGATGCTAGAATGTGGTTCCAAACTCTAAATCCGGCCCAAAGAGCTGAATGGGAGGGATTGAAGGCAACTTTCTTGAAGAGATTTCAACAAATTAACTCAACTGAAGAGTTATGGCAACAATTTTTGGTCCTCCATCAAAGTGATCCTTATCATTATGAAACTTATGAGGAAGGGTTTTTGAAGCTTTGGGGGCAGTGGTTAGACTCACTGAATCCTAGTGAGAGAGCTCCAAACTGCCTTCAAAAGTATCGATTTATTTTAGGTTTGTACCCTGTGCTCAGGGAGAAGGTAAAGGTGAAATTTCTAGGCACTTTTGAAGATGCTTTGAGAATCACTAAGGAAAAGAATTGAAATATTCTCTACCAAGCCCAAGCTAGCCGAGTAGTTTTGGGAAACAATATCACAACTATGGAGACCTCTCAAGTTCCCCGAAATGTATCTAATGCATCAAGCCTTGCTAGAGGTCAAGAAGACATAATCCAACAAATAAACAATCTTACTAATCAACTAGAGGTTTTAAGAGTGAATCTTGTGCAAGGTGCAAGAAGACCTATCGAGGGGAATGGTGGGAATTGACCACAAATGCGGCGACAAGCAAGGGTGATGTTGTGTTACAATTGTGGGAAAATGGACATGGCATGCACAATTGTCCTCACCCTAGAAGATATGATCACCCTACCAGAGGTCCTCGACAACAAGTAAGCCCTCCTCGTGCTAGGACTCAAGAGCAAGAGCAGTCACGACTTGTAATTTTACAACCACCTTAGGTTCAAGCTGAAACCCCTGCTGTTCAACCAAATGTTAATGTCATAAAAATAGAGGAGGTGGTTAGGGATAGAAGGCTCCAAGAAGAAATAGCGAGAGGTAAGATGAAGGTAGATGTAGTAGAGACCATGCCTATCAAAAGCAGGTACATGTCCCCAAAGTGAGACAAGCGAGGAAGAAATCAATGAGGCAAATACATCAGGGGCACCTAACGATGAAGGGAAGAAAGAAAGACTCAAACTAGGTCTAAAATTGATATCTTCGACTTCCCTTTGGGTTCTCGGACACAACCTTATGATCTGATAGCAGATGTGAGCTCTCAAGGGCAAAAAATTACTTGGCCACAACTACTTCATGCCTCTCCAAAGCTACGATGACAATGGTCAAAAAGGGTAAGCGCAAGGGCAAGGCAAGGCAAAATGGTTAGTGCAATCAAGGCATATGGCCTCAAAGATATAGTGCCTTTAGTGGAGGCTCAAATCAAAGGTCAACGGATTCGAAAAACATACATCGATAGTGGAGCAAAGGTTTCTGTCATGACAGAAAAGCTTATGCATCAATTAGGCTTAGAAATAATGGAATCCTCAACCTTTAGGGTAAAGATGGCCAACAATGATGCGGTCACATGTGTGGGTGTAGTGAAAGCTTTGAGAGTTTCTGTTTTTGGAATCACTGTAGAAGTGGATGTTTATGTGATGCCAATAAAGGGAGAAGGATATCCCCTCATCCTAGGGAGACCTTGTCTTATGGGCATCGGAGCTAGGCAAGATTGGGCAACAAGGGACCCACTTCTTTTGAGCAAGCCATGGGAAAAGAAAAATGGGAGAAAGCCATGGATGAATAAATGGATGCCTTGGAAGCAAATGCTATATGGGAGTTAGTACCTTTGCCTAAAGGTAAGAATGCAATTGGCTGTAAGTGGGTTTATAAGGTGAAGCACAATGCAGATGGTTTTGTGAATAGATACAAGGCAAGATTAGTAGTCAAGGGGTATGCACAAACATATGGCATTGACTATGAAGAAACATTCAGTCCGGTTGCAAGGATGGCAACCGTAAGAGAAGTCATTGCTATGGCTGTATCAAAGGGATGGTCTTTACATCAGATGGATGTAAAGAATGCCTTCTTGCATGGTGATTTGCAAGAAGAGGTCTATATGGAGCAGCCACCAGGTTATGTGCATGTTGTTCATCCTGAGTTTGTTTGCAGGTTGAAGAAAGCCTTGTATGGCTTGAAGCAAGCACCTAGAGCATGGTCTGACAAGATAGGACAGTATCTTGTCACTATTGGCTTTCAGATTTCCAAGGCAAATTTCTCACTTTATGTGAGAAAAACAGAGAAAGGTATTATGCTACTTGTCATTTATGTTGATGATTTGATTATGACAGGTGACAGTGATGAAGACCCTTCATGTGAAAATGCTATTGAAGTAGAAGTTTGAGATGAAGGATTTGGGAGAGCTGCGTTATTTCTTGGGCATTGAGGTGATTAGATCACCAAGTGGGATATAGCTCTTGCAGAGGCAGTATGGATTGGACATGCTGTCCAAATATGGGATGACAGGCTGTAAGCCTATTTCAGTTCCTTTGGAGCAGAATGTGAAGCTAAGCACAGATGCAGGTGAGCTTCTGGAAGACCCTACTATGTACAGACGCATAATAGGAAGTTTGATTTATATGACTATTACCAGGCCAGATTTGAGCTATGTTGTTGGATTGGTAAGTCAGTTTATACAGGCTCCAAGGAAACCGCATTTGGATGCGGCTAGACGCATACTCGGGTATGTGAAGTCCACATTGCAGTATGGACTATTTTATGAGACTGGGGTTTAGATACAACTGCATGGATACACTGATGCTTATTGGGCTGGTAGTATTTCTGATAGATGATCTACCAGTGGATATGTGTTCTCTTTTGGGAGTGCTGCAGTCACTTGGAGTAGCAAGAAACAGCCTATAGTTGCCTTGTCGAGCATAGAGGCTGAGTACAGGGGTGCAGCAATGGCTGCATGTGAGGTAGCTTGGTTGCATAAGCTACTTTATGATATGCATCAGCCTACAAATGGGCCAGTTGTCATTTATTGTGACAACATGAGCAGTATACACTTGGCAAATAACCCAGTCTATCATGCTAAAACAAAGCACATTGAGGTGCATTATCACTATGTGCGGCAGAGGGTTTTACTAGGTCTTATTGATCTAGTTTATGTCAGCACAGAGGATCAGGTAGCTGACATATTCACGAAGGCATTGGGTGCAGAGAAGTTGGGCAAGTTTAGAGACCTGCTTGGTGTGCAGGAATTGGGATTGAGCTCGAGGGGGAGTGTTGTGATATCGAGCTCCACTTGTGATATGCCAGGGTGATCGTTATGCATTTATGTCACCGACTTGTTAGTTGCAGATGCGATTGGTACACCGTCCATGAATAATAGCTAGATGACAGCTATCCTTATCTACTCTAGTTCATGGCTCAGTTAGTATGCCACCTTAGTTAGTTGTCTTTGGTTTGAGACCCATATATAGGGTTCTTCTATTTCTTTGTATGAGACTTCTTTTTGGCTTACACAACTAAGAAGAGGAGAACTGTTTTCAGCCTCCACCCTTGTGTGTATTCCCCCATTGTGCAAGCAAGAAAGCTACAAATGAGACTCCTTCCTTCTCTTCCACAATCTTGACACACGTTACATAATAGCAGTGTCAATGTTGGCTAAAGCGACACTACTTAGCTGCACTTAGATATTGAAATCTAATCCATGTAGGAAATATTGCAATTGTGCAGCCAGTGGAATGGGGATATAAGTATTAAGTTTGCGAAGAACTTGTTTTAGTTTCTTGGCATAGGCCTAGACATTCTGATTTGGCTCTTGGTGTGTTACATTCAAGACATACAACCAATACTACCCACCCCTCTCAAGGGTCAACTCTCTACGGAAGGCCGTGAAGAATTGGTTAATGCTAGTTATGGTTTGGGCCTCTAGACCATGATATCATACCGTTACCCTTCCTTTTAATGTCATATTGAAGAACATCATTGTGTCCTTTGTCTTGGATTTGATAGTTGAACATGAGTGTTTGAAACTCCTTAATATGGAGTTCTCCATCTTCTTATGCTAACCCATGGAAGATGGGAAAATGTGCTCCTAATGCTGATAAATTGGGTGTCCCTACTAGAATTGCCATGGTTGTTCCATGGCTACAACCGGATTGACAACAAGAGTTTGTGTAGGTAAAACTACACCCCCACTTGAAGTGGGTTGATTGACTGGAAGAGCCTATTAGGAGAAATATGGACTCTCTTTTTTGCCCCTTAAGGGGTTTCTCTCACCTCTCTCTCTCTAAAAAGAGATTCCAAAATAATATTATAAAAAGAGATCTTCTACAATCAAGAAAATCTCGTTTTTGTGTTTTCAATAGATTTCACCTATTATTTTATTCCCAAACTGCAGGATAAGGTCACTTTTTCTCAAAATCCTCATAACTAAAAAAATACAATTCTATTTTTTCTAAAAACGCAGCCAATCATTCTTTAATGCCCTCATGACTCTTTAATGCCCTCTTTAGTGCCCTCATGACTTTTCAATCATTCTCATTCTCGCTTCTTAAAAGGGTGGAAGTTAAAAAACGATATAAAATGACGTACACATCATATTTTAAGATTATTTTTTACCCAGAGACACCTTTTTGACTCGAGAGTTTCCTTGTAAATTTTCGTCTTTTTTGGACAAGTATATACCTATTTCTGGGCATTTTTTCATTCCCTCAGAAAGCTCTAGTTTTGTCCCAAATTTTGTGCATTCTTCTCTTTCCCTCCAAAATATGGTTTCTTGCATACGAGTTCTTCTGAAGCAGCATTGAGGAGTAGTTTTGATACCATTTGTTGAAATCAAAGAATCTCTATCTACAACACACTCTACCCTGCTACAAGCCATCTTCCTCTTCAGAAATATGCAGTAAGAAATCTCCGTCTTCAACAGTCTATACTACAAGCAATCCAGTGATAATGGAGGTATCTTTATTTTTTAAATCTTTGTGATATTATTATTCTTCACAGTTGTTGTTCAGTCCTTAAGCATCAATTCATAGAGCGAGAGAGAGAGGGGGAGAGAGAGAGAGAGAGAGAGGAGGGGAGAAGGGGGGGACAGAGAGGACTGTGTGAGATGAACAAAGAAAATAAGTGATAGAGTGACAGATAGTAAATTAGGGTAGAAGATAAGATGATGTTATTGTTTTCCACTAGCCAAGCTTCAGTATGAATGTGTTTAGGGTTTCCTTGATGAATTTTTGTTGAGAGAGAGAGAGAGAGAGAAAGAGAGAGAGAGAGAGAGAGAATATTTTGGATAGAACAGAAGATAAGATTTGATGCTAATTAGAGGTAGATTAAAAGCCAAGATTACAGGCTGATTAGGGGTTGATTAGGGTCTATCAAGACTGAAAGCAAGAGAAAGAGACAAGAACCAACTGGGTTTTTAAAAAAACACAGATATAGTGAATCAAAGGGGTGTAGTTCTGCTATTTGAATGTTAATCCAAGTTAACATTTGCATACTTTTTTTTTTGCAGAATGCAGGTGCAGGATGTACCAAGAGAAAGAGAGATATTCACTTTCAATTGGAGGATGAATATGCACCAATGTTCAAAAGAACTGTGGAAAGAGATGATGCAATAAGATGCAGGATGCAACAAGAAAGAAATGCAGGGAAAAAAAATGTGGACCTTTGGGTTGATGGGTGCATTTATCCACCCGATCCACTCACTCGAAGGCCACCACAATTTGAAGGGCTTACATCATTTGTAAAGTTTGCTTGTGAAGGCAATGAAGGATTGTATGGATACACATGCAGACTTGTCACACAAGGAATAGCAGGGGCTCATCAAACCTTGACAAATATGCAGACAAGATTACAAGGGAATATGCAGTCTTTGATGGAAAAGGATAGATTATTGGCTGAGAAGGATAGAAAGAACCAGAACCTACAACAAGCAATGTCTGTCATTGAAGATGCTATGCATGCTACACACGTGCAGAATATGGAGTTACAGTCTAAAGTCAATGACTTGGAGAAGGAGAATCAAAACATAGAGAGGAAGCTCACAAAAACTTTGGAGATTGGGCCCACTTTAAAAACCAAAGAGGCACGTCGGCGCATCCGATCCGTTAAACCAATTGGCCAATTAGCCAAAGGAAGTGGACAATATCATAGACGGATATATGCTCAATCTACTACAATGAGAAATATGTTTCCTCATGCAGAGAATGATACTATTGCCAAAGTCCTTAGCAAGAATATGGTCAAAAATGCATTGGAAAATCGTAAATTCAGGGACATTGTGGATGGTGTTGCTAGTGAACGTCTTAGGGATGTGAGCAACTTGTTTACTGCTACAGATGCTCAGGGATTATGTGACAAGGTGGGAATGAGTTCTAAGTCATATAATATGCTCTATCAACAATTGGATACAGGTTTTAAGCAAGTCTTCAATACTAAGCGAGTAATGCCTCTGCCAAAACCATTTCACGTGAAGAAGGCTCGAAAACAACTAAATGAGAAAGTTTTAGAACTAATTGGTGAGCCTACGCATCTGGAACACGCACACATATTGAAGTATGGTTCCAAAGAAGTTGCCTTTGTATTGAATGCATCCAACAACTTTGTATTGGATATATGTAGGGTTCAGATTGCTATGGTCAAGTTTTACAATATGTCTATGGAAGAATGTAGAGGCAAGCTTAAGTTTGTCCTCAAACTTGATGAGAGTGATATTATCAAGGGGCAAAAACTTGAGCGTGTGAGTATAACACTTATGAATCGAGCATTGGATCCCAACATCGATGAAAAACATCCTTCATACTTCAGTGTACAATCGGAGAATGAAATATGGTGGCTTGCAGCATTTGAAGTACCAAAGGAGGACCATGAAGTACTTAAAGTTTTTTTTAACCTCACTAATATACCCAGTGTTATTCAACAGCAAAATAATGGAGCAGTTTTACATGTTGAGGGGTTTGGGGACTATCAAGTTGAATGGCATCTTGCAGGTGATTTAAAAACATTGAAGTGTATGTTTGGTTTATCAAATGCAGCAAATGCAAAATTTCCGTGCATATACTGCATGCAAACTAGGAAGAAAGGGAAAGATGGAAAGAAAGAATGGCTTGCCAAGGCAGGACAACAGGGTGCTCCGACACGTGATCAGAAAGTCATGAGAAATGGAATGCTAATTCCAGTGGATCCAAACTGGTGCCCTATTTTGGAAATACCACTAACAAGGGTTTACTTTTGCACATTGCATTGTTTGGTTAGAATAATTGAGAAGCTAGTATATGAATATATATGCTTTGCATACAAGATGCAGCCCGTGTCAGAATCTGATGCTACATGCAAGAAGGTAGAACAAGTCCTCTCTGAAGTTGGATTGCACGGAGGCCAAGTAGAAATAAAAAAGGACGAGAAAAAATCGGGGAAGAGTGGAAATGTTCCTTGTAAACCATGCTTTGGCGGACCCAAGTCTAGGAAGTTTTTATCTCCACCTCGAGATGAGGAAGGCAATATACTAGTAAAACAACCAGAGAAGTACGAAGCATGGAAAAAGTTGCACCTTGCTGTTTCAGATTGGAGCAATGGGGGACGAACGAGGATTGCGAAGGCAGAAGTGTGGATACACCTAGATAGATTAGCAGCTCTCTTACAGAAGTTGGGGTTTATGGATGGTGATGCCAATGCATTTAAAGAGACAGCTGCTAAATTTCATAAGTCCATGGTGGAGGCATGGACTACAAATAGCATAACACACTACATGGTTAGTATTATCACCATTGCAAAAAAAAATCATCATTTCGAATTACTTTGTGTTTCTAATCTCTTTTCTTGTGCAGCATATACTTGAAGCACATGGTCCATACTTTGCAGATCAAGGAAGTTTGGAAATATGGTCAACTCAAGGCATGGAAAGATCTCACTAGCAAGCTCGCTGTGCTTTTCAAAAGGCAACTGATCATGGAGGTGGCATCAATGATTCCAATTCTATGAGGCAATTATTCCAATGGTGGTATAGGAGACTAGAGATACGATACGAGGAAAAAGAAAAGAAGTCCAAAACATCTCAAGCAGAATCTATAAGTAGGGCAATATATGAAGTGAGAAAAGCAAGATATGAAAACAGCACAGCTAGACAACGGCACGCAGAATGGTTGGCAACCCAAGAGAGAGATGGCAAAAAATGGAGACCTAGATAAAGATAATAATTTTGATGCATTTAGAGTCCACAAGAGAGCACAAGTCCCAAGGATATGACACATCAATACTCATATCTCTAACATGAGATGTCTTATAAATTTTCTTTAAAATTTCAAAGGTTTGTCACTATATTTTTCAAAGTCGATTTCGAACTTTGTTTTTTAATTATGAAAAGTCCATTTTGAAATCCTAAGACAAAGATATGAAAATTCTAAACATTGGAACATTCATTGGCCTAGAGAGAGAGGGGGGGCATGAGGGGGGTGTCAGGAGATAGAGAGAGGTAGGGATGTGGTGGAGAAATGAAATGAAATGATAAATTTAAAATTCATTTACACCACAGTAAGTTTGAAAGTTTCGTATTTAAGTCGTCTCTCCTTTCATTTTTTCCCATTGCTCTCCACTCTACCCTCCACCTTTCTATCCTTCATCATCACAGCCATGGCACGTTCCAAGCTTCCTATCAAAAAGGCGCCTGCGAGAGCAAGAGCTCAACACTCTTCCGAATCTAGTGAGCGTACTGTGAGTGACAAAGATCCCCTGGTGACCGATAACGGTGGCCCTACTGCAGCCAATAATGGTGGCGCTACTGTGGCCAACAATGGTGGCCCTAGTATGGTCGATAATGATGGTTCGCCATTGTCCAGAAATGGTGGTCCACATGCTCCAGCTGCTCCACCTCCCACTACTGCTCCAGCTCGTAATACACGCCTCCAACACATAAAAAGCGAAGATGGAGACCAGGCACAGCTGCGCTACGCGAGATAAGGAAATTCCAGAGGAGTGCTGACTTGATTATTCCTAAGGCACCATTCTCCAGGTTGGTGCAAGAAATACTGCAAGATCTACAGTCAGGGCATCATCACAAGTTCTTTTCGAGGAACCAGGCAAGGAATGTGGGGCGATGGTCAAGCCAAGCCTTGCTTGCTCTCCAAGAAGCAGTTGAAAGCTACTTGATTGATCTAATGAGTGATGGTCAACTTTAGCCATTCATGCCCGACGTATCACTATTAAGCCCATAGATCTAGTTCTTGTTCGCAGGATCTGCAATAACAAGGATGCATTTAATCTTAATGTCAACAATATGCTTTGAGAAGCTACCTTGTAATTGGATCTATGTTTTTAGCTCAGGTTTGGTTGTAGATTGTAAGGATCTTAGTTTTGGGTTATCTTTCCAATAGACCTTCAAGTATTTGATAGTAGTGGCCTGCAAAATGGAGCTAAATTTTCCCTAGCTCTAGTTGTACTTGGTGCGATGCACTATCTACCGTGTATTTCATAGTTTCGCAATGCTAAATCCAATATGTGATATTCTATTTTGACCATGTTTCGCATTGTGTGAATTTTCAAGTTTCCAAATTTGTAAGTAGTTTTATTGAGGATAAATTCAATGTGCAACCACGTACACGTCGGTGATCAGTTGTACATGGGCCGATGCACTATATCCTTACTATATTTAGTGGTTTGGCAACAGTATATCTGATGCGATATTCCATTTTACCCATGATTTATTTTTTGTCAATTTTTAAGTTTCCAATGTTTTGCATTGCGAGGTTGACAATACATTTAATCTGCAGTTGCACACACTCATTATCAATACATTTAATCTACAGTTGCGAGGTTGACAATACATTATGAGTGCAGTATAATGCAGTTAACACATTTTCAAAAAAAGATTGAACCGTCAAATTTATAAATCGGAATCTAATGAAACTTCACCCTCATGCTGGGCATTAGAAAAACTCATTTATATTAAAAATTTGGCCCCATCAGAAGCCTCTGGGTCACCTGTCCGGAGGCTCGCGTCTGGGGCCCTGAATCTGGGGATTCAGGGCCCCAGACGCGAGCCTCCGGACAGGTGATCCAGAGGCTTCTGTTGGGGCCAAAAAAATTTTGGATGGTTGATGTGTCCTTGAGGAGCCTACAGGTGAAATTCATGTGAATCGGAGCACTGGTGATATTTTTCCTAAGCGTGGATTCATTAATTGAAATTTTAGGGTTTTTGAAAAGTTTGGCTATAAGTTTAAAGTTTCACCTCATTTTACACATTTCACTTTTGAGTTCCGAGTTCTCTCTCCTAGAAGACATGGTACGCACCAAGCAAGCGGCCCGGAGATACCCCCTGGAAATTCCATACGGCAGCCACGTCCTCCAGCTCCACCACCACCACCACCATGCCAGCATCGCAAGCGTCGATGGAAGCCAGGCACAGTGGCTCTTCGCGAGATCCGCCACTACCAGAAGACCACTCACCTCCTGATACCGAAGGCTCCATTCCAAAAGTTGGTGCGGGAGATCATGGAGGGCATACTGATCATGAACAACAGGAACCAGTTTCCAAACACATCACGCGCGAAACAACCGAATCCCTGGACTGCCCAGGCCCTCCTCACACTACAAGAAGCTGCTGAAGCCTACCTCATCGACTTATTTGGAGACTCAGTCTATGCAGCGGTGCATGCAAGGAGGGTCACTGTCACTGAGAGGGATCTGCGGATAGTCAGGTTCTTTCGGCGATGGAAAGATAGTCCTCGCGGAGGTCAGCAAGGATAGAGGTGTACAAACTCAAAAGCACATGGAATGTAGCTTCTGAAGACATTTTGTAAAGCCTTGGTTGTAATGGACCCCATGTAAAATTGTTATTAATACAAATACAAAGTTTTTGGCGCGTCTTATTTTTGTTTAGTCACTTGATATTTATTTTATTTACATCGTTGAGTTATCGTTACATGCATTCGAACAAATACATGTTGCGCACGAATTCGATAAAGCACTGTGTATTAAATTTAGGGTACGAATCGTGTTACGTATAAATTCGATAAATAAATGTAACATTCAAGTTAAAAAAAACAGTAAATGACACGTATCACAAACTACATTGCACGCGAATCCAACAAACATCAGTTTTCATTACTTGAAGAGAAGATTACAAAGTGCAGTACATCAGTGATGCGATATCAGTAGGCAATAAGTACATCTATTCTCTCCTAGGCTTCTTGGAGCTAGGCTCCCCATGGTCAGAGCTATTCTTGATCATAGGCAACAATACATTTTTCCCCAATAGTTCCTGTCTAATGACAGTGGGGTCTTCAACACCGGCAACCATGCCACGGGCCACCATGGAGAAAAGTGGGCCAGACCTAGTACTCCTGAATAAGTAGAGAAGCTTCGAACGTCGAAGCAACACTACTTTCTCCAGGCTGGAGTTGGTCGGGATGGTCTTGAAGGGCCCAACCTTTGTTAGTGCCCTCAACTTCAAGAAGTTCTCTGCAAAAGCAGGGGAGCATGTCTTATGAAATACAATAATGTCGTTGACAAGCTGCCCAACATACTCCTTCAATGCCGAGTCTTGCACCCTTCCTTGGCTACCAGATCGGCCACCCTGCCTAGATGAAAACTCATCTATATAGACAATCTCCTGCAACACACAAGTTCAGTATCAGACTCACTATGCATGGAGTGTGCTGAAGATATATAAATCATATTCATATGAAACTTAACCAGTAGGGCCTCTAGGGCATCGGGAGCACACACATGTGTTTTTGTCGGGATCGGGCCCCCAGATGTGCCCTGGCCGGAGGCTCGCGTCTGGGTGGGCACTGCTCTAGCGCGGAGATGTTGCCCCACATGCACGAGGGCTCGACTTATCACCTTTGCATGGCTGGATCCGGCACACAAACTATACAAAAAATCCATGGGAACCCACTTGAGAGTGGAGTCGGGAATAGAGCAAGTGAGAGGGTTCACTGCATCACAAAACGATGCTAGTATACTAGAGTTAGGGTCTACAGTGGAAAGCGAGCTCTCTAGACTCAAGGTCACGCAAAACCTAGGGTATATGTGGTCCCCTATGTGCGCGTAGCATGTGGAACTGATCCATGCGGCGAAGGCGGGAGTGGTAGCCATGGCACACAAAGAGAGAAGGAATGAGAGAACAAGTGTAGGGAAGTGGAGAATGAAAGCGAAAATGAGTTTGGAGTTATAGCTTTTATGTGTCTAGGGTTTTAAATAAAGGTTCTTTATAAAGTTATTAATTCTAAAGTTTCAAATTAAAACTCTTACCTTAGTTTCTTTATTTCAGTACTTTAAAGTCACTGTTAAAATTACTCATACAGACAAACGCTTCGTTCTACATTATTATATCCTCGAATATGTTTGGGTCGCTGAGTATATTCAAGTCTAACTAGAGAAAATATATAATTTTTTAAAGAAAATAAATCTAAAAGGCCTTGAAATTCCCTTTGGATCCAATTTAATATTAAAATGTAATAAACGAGCAGCAGAGATGCGCTACAATATATCATTGTGCAAAGACAATATTCTCTAGATTATAGACCTCTAACCTGCAATTTAATTATGAATTTTAACTGCACGATTGAGTAATTACAGTATGTATTATCGCACGCTTGGATCGCAGTAAACTAAAATTTAAAGTACTCAGAAGTTCAAAAAAGGTATGTATTCGCTCTTTATAAAGTTTTTTTACAAGGATTCCACTATCTCAAGGATATGTGGAGAAGCACATTGTTTACATGTCATGGATTGCTCACTACGAGTCCTGACTTTTCTATTATCTAACTTGAAATAGAAGTTGTAGAGGGGCTCACTAGACATTAATTGGATTTCTTGTCTCAGAAAATAAATGGGCCAATGACTCTCTGCACTGACTACGAAAGGATTATGACCACTCCACAAGATTACCACATCTACGAGCGCTGTATGTGTGTCATCTCGGATATCTTGATCCAAGCTGATCCACTCCCCTCGCAAAAGTCGCCATCTTCTATATCGAAAGCGAACGCACAGAGTTTGTCTAGCAATGAAATACCTGTAATAAAAACAAAAATAATGGTAAGTGATCAATGCGACTAACATAACAATTCATCTAAGCGAGACCTATGTCAATTAAATCAAGGTATGCAAAGTAGTAAAAAAGTTTTACCTGAATGTAATATCAGATTGGTTGACCCTGCACTCAA
The DNA here is from genome assembly GCF_053477565.2 of Lygodium microphyllum. NCBI lineage: Eukaryota > Viridiplantae > Streptophyta > Polypodiopsida > Schizaeales > Lygodiaceae > Lygodium > Lygodium microphyllum. Next base: position 133,201,517 of record NC_141156.1, read on the forward strand.
TCGTCTCATCAAAATGTGTTCTTTTGACTTCCCAAGACTCACCCAATAGCTAACTCATCCATTCCTCGGATGGACACTTGCATTGATAAGTAATCTTTGTTTTCTTCAAAACATCACATGAACCAAACAAATATGCAAACAATGAGAATGGAATAAACCAATTAAGATGCACATCTTTGGAGCCTATGGTGGGTTTCATAGCACTATTGATGTCAGATTTTATCTTCGACTTGCAAGCTCCTGACAACTCCAAGCTACCAATGAACCATTCACCACTAGACAGTGGCGGCAATGGGACATGCTGCAATCTCTGGCTTTCTACCACATACAATGAATTATAAAAAAAGATATTTTGAGTGGCAAGTTGACTTGTAGAGGTATTATCATAGATCAAAGAACCTATCTCTTCATGCCAAACATGTATCTTGCCGCTTAAACATTCCACATTCTGCCATTCATGCAAAGTCGATGGATATAGAGCTGTCAATCAAACAAGACTGAATTAGAATACTGCAAAGACTTTTAAAAACAACTCTGATACAAAAGAATAATCAATGATAAAATTTAACAACTTACTGTTTTGTTTATAATTTGCAATGTTGTTCTCGTCGTGTACAGAGATTTGTTTATGCGTATAAACATGTTGAATCAACACTTCTGTTACTGCACTTGTGCCATTAAACACTTTTCTGAACTCTAGAATTCTACCTTTCCAATGTTTGCTAGGGTTTGCAACATCCTTGCGCTTGACCTTGAAACTCCCTCAAGTACTTGGGTGCATCAAAATCCAATCCAACTTATAATACTTATCACAAATCCAATTACCGCCATTATCTTTCCTGTTGAAGACCTCCACTGCAAGTATGCTACTGATATTTTTCCTCCGTGAAGACATCTGTAACAACCAAATACAAAAGTTACCTATCAACATGTGTATAATTTGCAAATGTTATCTCCAAATGAAATTAAATTTAAATGGATCAATTTAAAAAAGAAACATTGTACCTGTAATTTCTTTCACAAAGATCCCTAGATATGTTGAACAAGAAGTTGACTTATAGCAAGACCATTGTTCCTTCACTGACAGATTCCTGTAGTACAAAAACAAAAGAAATATTGGGTCAACACATACATATAACTTATATAGGCTTTGTCCAAATGCGTTGAAATTTAACCATGGAACAGTAGTAAAAAATGGCAATATACCTGTGGCTTTCTCTGCAAAAAATCCCAAAGATGTTGTAGAAGTTGAGTTCTTAATAAATCATTGTTCTTCACCCTCGGAGATTCTTGGAGTAAAAAAACAAAGGAAAGCTCAGTATGCATGTAACTTGTATAAATTTTGTCTAAATGAGATAAAATTTAACAGTGGAGCAACAAAAAAACAAGACAATATACTTGTAACTTTGTTTACAGAGAAACCCTAAGATGTTGAAGAAGAAGTTGAGTGTTCAAAATCCCAAAGATGTTGTAGAAGTTGAGTTCTTAATAAATCATTGTTCTTCACCCTCGGAGATTCTTGGAGTAAAAAACCAAAGGAAAGCTCAGTATGCATGTAACTTGTATACATTTTGTCTAAACGAGATAAAATTTAACAGTGGAGCAACAAAAAAACAAGACAATATACCTGTAACTTTGTTTACAGAGAAACCCTAAGATGTTGAAGAAGAAGTTGAGTGTTCAAAATCCCAAAGATGTTGTAGAAGTTGAGTTCTTAATAAATCATTGTTCTTCACCCTCGGAGATTCTTGGAGTAAAAAAACAAAGGAAATCTCAGTATGCATGTAACTTGTATACATTTTGTCTAAACGAGATAAAATTTAACAGTGGAGCAGCAAAAAAACAAGACAATATACCTGTAACTTTGTTTACAGAGAAACCCTAAGATGTTGAAGAAGAAGTTGAGTATTCAAAATATCACTATTATTGACTGTAAGAGACTCCTAGAGCATCAAAACAAAAGAAATTACATGTCAGAGAATGCACATAACTTGCACAGGTTTTCTCCAAACGAGATAAAACTTTACCATAGAACATCTATGGAAGAGAAAAATATACCTGTAGAGTTTTGTGAAGAGAATCTTAGGGCTTTGGTAAAACAAGCTCTACTCTCATAAAACACATGAATCTCTCTCTGTGCTTGTGCAAACCAAATGAAATTTTACAGGGTTACAGACATGGCAAGAAACAGTGAGGCTGTAAAATTTCGTCAAGAAAGAAGAAGCGGGGAAAGAGATATGACAAATTTGAGTTCCACCTAAAAAAGAGGGGGAAACTGAAAAGGGGAGAAAAGAAAAGTCAAACATAAAAAATAAGAAAATGAAAATTCGAGGCACAAACTTCCAAGAAGTGACAGCTTTGTACTCCCCTTTTCCCTTATTTTATTGCTGAGGGAAGATTTGGTCCAGGATATGGCTAGAAGATTCATGTTACATGAATCTGGAATCCCAGCTCTCTCATTGGTTAGGCCTATATTTGTTTATTCACTCCTTAAGGGGCAAAAAAGAGAGTCCATAGTTCTCCTAATGGGAAAGTATTAAAACTTCCTCTTGTACTCAAAGGGCTACCTGTGACACTTTGGTTATTAGAACCACTGTTGCTTCTATGTAGTGGGCTGCTCTTTTGAGGAGAATAATGCTTTAGAATCTCCAACTGTCGTCTAGCCCTCTCATCACGTTCCTATTTTTGTATTTCGGCTTCACGATTCTTGTAAGAGGACATAAACCGACTATTTGGTCCCTAGAGACCCTAGATTTGGAACCACCACTTATTGGAAGCTCCTAGAAAATGCACCACTTATGGGATCTAAAATGGGCCGGCATTGGTGGCTATGACACCAACCGGATCTCGTGCACACAATCGACACCCCCACCACATGGCCTCCCAACCCAGGAGTGTCTAAGACTCACTCTACACTGATTGGCAATGATGGGTTTGCTCGAAGCTTCGTTGCTGGTTGTGGGTGTTGCAAACAACAGATGCGTGGTCTGCACGTAGCGAATGGAAGAAGCTTCCTCTTCCTCTCTTTTACTCATAAAATTGCATACGACTCATGAGAAATTAAAAATACACTAAAAGAGAAGGTAAAGTATGATGAAGCGACTCAAGATTGGGTTCAATCTCCCCCCGACATGAAGTGAGCAGCTCCCTTCATCCTGTATTTATAATTATATTATGAAATCTTCTTTGCCCAAGATTTAGGCCCTTTACAATCACTCTTTGCATAAAGAGTTTGAGTGAACTAGAAAAGATATAGAGTAATCTAAATTAATGGATGCTCACAAATGTAGTATGGCTTGGATATGCTATCCAAGTATGGTATGATAGCTTGCAAGCCTCTTTTAGTACCATTGGAGTAAAATGTAAAGTTGAGTGCTCATGTTAAATATAAGATAGGAAAACCTACTATGTTCATGAGGATAGTAGGAAGTTTGATTTACATGAGTATCACAAGGCCAATGTTGTTGGCCTTGTCACTCAATTTATGTATTTGCCTAGAAAGCCTCATTTGAATACAATGAAAAACATATTGAGGTATGTGAATCCCACTTTGTAGTATGGAATTATAAAATTTTATAAGATAAGTAGAGATATATAGATGTTTGAATAGGGTTGGTAGCATGTCTAATAGAAGATCTACCAGCAAATTTATGTTTTCCCTTTGTAGTGCAGTAGTTATGTAGAGCAAAAAAAAGCAACTTACAGTTGTTTTATTAAGTAGAAAGGCTGAGTATAGAGGTGCTATTATGTCAACATATGAAGTGGTATGGCTATAAAAGTTTTTGAGTGATTAAGATGTTTAGGGAGATGGCCAATTTGTCATTCATAGTGACAATATGAGTAGCATATAGTTAGCTAGAAACCAAGTGTTTCATGCTAAGATAAAACACATTGAGGTGCATTACCACTTTGTGAGAGAGAAGATACTTGCAAAAGAGATTAACTTGGTATATGTCAGTACATAGGATCAAATAGGTTATATTTTCAAAAACTTGGAATTGGGTCTAGAGAAGCTTTGAAATTCTTAAAGCTTACATGGGGTTGAAGATATATAGTTGAGTTTGGGGGGGATTATTGAGATGGAAATCTCAACATTGTGGACATTGATGATGAACCATTTATCTAGATGGATCTACATGTCTATACTTAGAACATTGGTAGTCATTATGATCCCCACATAACCACTAACTTATCACTTATTATATTTAGTTTGTTGCACCTATCTATAGCTAGTATAGTTATAGTGCCAATCAATTAGTATATGAGTTACGCATTGTAGCATTCATAGCCATCTAAATCATCATCAATGTAAGAGACACATAATGATGCATCTCTCATAATAGGTGATTCTCTAACTTTCTCTTTATCTTTTCTTGACATCTATGATGTACTAGTTGGAGTAATATGTTACCCTAATCTACCACTCCAAGGTCTATCAACAAAACTATGACTAGATGGCTCTTATAATCCACCAATGCATGTGACTATTGACCTATTTTCTGCATAGCCATACTCTCATGCTCATCAACCCCAACTATATTCTGCACATTACTATACTTTATAAAAAAACAACATCCCTACTAACTCTCAATTCACGGCAATAGGGTTATAGCATTTATATCCCTTCTTCTCAAGAGAATATTCAAAAATTACATATTTCTTTTCTTTTAAATCAAGTTTACTATGCAACTCATCAAGAATATATTTATAAGGAATACATCCAAATACTTTCAAATGGGACAAATTTGGCTTTCTACTTCTCTTGGGTGTCATAGCATTTTTAGTGATAGTGAGTGTCATGTGCATAATGTATATAGTAGTGGCAATTTCTAACGTGTCCACCTGTTCCCTTGTAGGACACGTCTTAGCAGCCCATCGAGAAGAGGGTCTAGAAGGCTCCGCCCGGCACTCCCATGAAATGTTACAGGGTTTGCGATCTAGATCTTTCCGAGTTTGCCACGTAGCGGAAGTATTCCGGCCCTTCCCACTTAGGACCGACCTGCATCAAGGTTTCCCTTCCTAGAGAGTAGCTGGCATCGAACCCCAGGCAAACTACTTCACTCAGAAACGTCAGGGTCAAAGTGGATTCATGCTGCACTTGGTTCAAGGAGAATGGGAAATGAGAGGGATGAAAAGCTCAACCTCTCTACCCATAAGGCATAGTCCCATTCCATTCCCCTAAAACAGCATAAATCGAGGTTCTAGTATCCTAGACTCTAGGTCAACGTTGCTTGCTGTTCATTTCCTTTGAGAAAGTTCCATGCTGTCCATTTTGCTTGAGAAAAGTTCCCAACCAACCGGGACCACCCATCCGTAGGACGACGGATCCATGGCCACATCCACTGCACTTTCCTCAAGGTTGCTTTAGTTGTCTAATTACCTACCACATTTAGTTGGACATGCAAAAACAACTTCCTTAATTAGCCAATTAGTCACCGGTTCCTTCACATAATCTTAGCACTTGACATAGAAAAACAATTTCAAACAAGTTCCTTTTCATCAATTTATCTTCAACCCAAAGGCTAATCCATAATCAGCCCGAAGGCAATCCATATTCTGCCCGAAGGCTATCGAGCAATCCACATGGATTACTAATCCAAGATTCCGCCCGTAGACTAGTATGCGGGCCTCGAGATCCAATCCCGAGTCATGTCGGCCTCTTGTGCAGGGCCCGGAAGGCAAGGGATTTACGGCCAGATCCCCCCTGGCACCCAAGTGTCCTCTTGCTCCAAGTAGCATCCAACAGAGAGACCTCTCGCGTGGCAGGATTGGTCCAGGTTCTCGGTGTGGCTAACAACCCCCTTGGTTAGGGTCAGGCAGACAATTGGGGGTAAGTGATGTCGCCTCTCCCTTCAGGTCTTCAACCTGAAGCATTAATTATCTTTCCATCTTTAGTTCCTTGTGCAAACAATGCAAACAGTGCTCCTAAACTATTACAAACACAATCAATCCAGTGGTCGTTTATTTGGCCAACAGCTAAGGAGTGAATCCTTCTCTTTGCATTCGATCTGGGATCAATTGCGACTTGGCAAGATCCTCAAGGGTTTGTTTTTTTACCCTTTTGTCCTTGGATTAGGGTCATACCCTGTCAACCCAAATTAACCAACACCTTCAGTTTCTTAAATTAAGACAGTAAATCCTGGCGACCATGTCACTCTAACTTGATTGATCCTTTGCTTATTAGGCAAATACATAACTTTCCTTAACTTGGAAAATCAGCCCAAGAAGGGTGATGTAGCAGGATGTCTACTCATCCTCTTGCAAGTAAGACTTGTGCTGGAACCTGCCATCCTTATTCCAAGGGGTGGAAATTTATCTTGTGGTTAAACCACAAAGCCATGCGACGTTGCAACTTGTTGCACAAGCGTCGCACCTAACTCATGGGATCATTTCACCCATCAACGACGTTTCTTGACAAGGAGTATGTTTAGTCAAGATGTAGGGTTCAGGGTGTCTTCTTATCCAACCCAACGCTAACTTTGCTAGGCCAATAACAATTGGGCCTAGGGTTTCTATGCTCAAACGAAATTTTAGTATTAGGTCGCTTGACCCTTAGGGTAAAACCCTAGATCATTGTTTGCATGGGCATCCAATTAACCCAAACATTCCGTGAATGTGGGTAGGACCTTTGGGTTTGAGGATCTCGACTTGGTGACCAAGTGCGAAACTAGGTAGAAATTCTGACGTGCTAAACCCTAGCTAGCACTTGGGGTGTTCATCGTATCGACTAGTTATGCCTATATGAATCCCTTGAGGGTTAAAACATTACAAGGGGTTTAGCTAAACTGGTCTACTTGTCTTGCGACAAGGAACAATTCTTTCTTAGAGATGCTAAACTAGATCTAAAGGTGTAAATAGTTGCAAGTCATCGCATTACGCGATTCATTACCTCTATGCACCATAAGGTTTGCAACAACCCTATCTTTTCTTGCTAAAGTCATGAAGAATGCCAATTTAGAGAATAATTTGCATAAAACCTACAAGGATTTACATCAAGGAACTATGCCTCCAACCTTTAGTTTAATGCAATTGAATTTCATGCTTTGATATGACATGCAACCTTTTTCTACATGCAGCTTCGATGAAATGAAATTTACGCATGATGAATATTATAAGACTAATGTTGACTTAATCCATTCCCAAGCATCTTTTGCATGCAAGTTGCAAAACCATGGTTTCGTTTCCATGCCATGCAATTTTCCGGACAACATCTAACGGATCTTAACGATTTTTTCCCATGAGAATCACAACAAGGAAGTTATTGCCTAAATGCAATCTATGCTCATTCTTTTCATAGCCAATCAAAAATCCACTTAACAATTTCATCTTTTAACCCTAAGCTATATGCGTTTAGGCTTGTCACTTTAGAAATGCTCAAAAATGGCAACATGCGACTACACTCGTAAGATGAATAAGCAATTTATATTCATAGCTTCCCTATGAATTTGAGGCATGCCCAATGCAGAATTAAACTTTCAAGAACCTAGGTTTGTGGATTCGTGGGGATGTCCATGTGTAAACTTGGGTTCAAATCTTCCACGCGTGCGCCTTGCAACTTTGGACTTTGGAGCCATCGTAGACGTAGTGTGTTTGGACTCCGGGGTTTTTCTTTGCCCTTACGCGATCTGTGAATTCCCTCCAATCTTGGTAAATAGCTTCAAAATCTGTTCGTTTCTCCCCTACGTAGGAATACTCCTTTTCGAAAGTGGGTTATAAGGCCCAGGAAAAGATCCGTGCACAAGGCTTAAGAGGTTTTCCTTTAGGAGCTTCTAAGAAGCTTCTATCTCCCAGAATCACGTGGGAGGAAGGGCCAATGATTGATAGGGGAAAGATTGACGACAAGAGGGGAGATTGAATCGATGATGGCAATCGTGGAGCTAAAGGCGGCAGTTCTGGGCATGGCGGCGATCCGCACGCAGCACGACAGCCTTTTGTTTCTTCTCTTTGATTGTTTATTTGCCTCCACCCAATGCCTAAGGGGGAGGTTATATAGTGCTAAGGGGGGGGAGAGTTGGGCACATACGTGGCTGGTGCATGCCTCTCCCCTCATGCAACCCACACACCACTCCACCTTAGCTCACTCCTCCACACACTCACTCTCCTCCAGCCATGCATCGGCTAGGGGAAAGGGATAATTATTTAAAAAAATTGCCTAAATTTCACCCATTATCCAATTGCCCCTCCAAAAAGGGTGTTCTCAAGCGACTTTTTGATCTTCGTGCCCCGGCCTTAATTGCGCATCCCGGATGGGAATTTTTATCACGCGCGCGGGGTAACCACTTAGCCACCGTCATTAGTCGATGCTGGAGATGACTTTGCACAGCTTTTATGCGGGCGTGCGGGGGTCAAGTTCTATAATATTTTTAAGTAGAAATATTACATTCTCTCCCCCTTAGAAGAATTGAGATGTCTTCATCTCAAGAAGAATTGGGGATATTGTTGGTTGAGAGTACTTTCATCCATCCAAGTGGCATCCTCCTCGGGATAATCTTTCCACTAGACGAGACATTCTCTCAAGGTTCTGGATCTCAATTGTCTCTCCCTAACATTTAAGATCCTGTCAAGCCATAGCTCAAGGACTCCTTGGCTAGGCATTACAACTTGTTCACCATCAAGTACATGACTAGGATTAGGTACATACTTCTTCAATAGGCTAATATGGAATACATTATGAACCTTTAGGTTCTCAGGGAGATGAAGTCTGTAAGCACTAGGCCCTAAGCACTTGAGAATCTTATAGGGTCCACAATAGCTTGGACTTAGCTTCTTGCATCCACCTAAGGATAGGGAACTCTTCTTTGGGTGTACGCGAATGAAGACCATGTCTCCTTCAGTGAAGGTTATATCTTGACGTTTCAAATTTGTGTATGCCTTCTGTCTATCCTTGGCGGCTTGGATGTCCTGTCTTATTGACTTCATTTGGTCATCCATATCTTCCAACATCTGCCTTGAAGCTTCAACCCTCAAGGTTGGATCTGAGAAGTTTAAAGGACTTCGACAGTCGTGCCCATACAATACTTGAAAAGGGGTCATCTGAATGCTTTGTTAATAAGAAGCATTATAGGCAAACTCAACCAGTGGCAAGTATTGAATCCACCTTTTTGGTTCACGGCAGTAGTGTGCGCTTAGCATATCCTCAATGACTTGATTAACTCGCTCCGTTTGACCATCGGTTTGGGGATGGTAAGCTCTACTAAAATAGAGTTGAGTCCCAATGGTTTCAAAGATAGCTCTCTAGAAGTGTGATGTGAAGAGAGAATCACGATAACTAATGATTCTTTTGGGCAACCCATGCAGTTTGAATATCTCCTTGATGAACAACCTTGCAATGTCTAAGGCTTTATAGTTTGTCTTAACAAGAATAAGATGTGCAACCTTGGTGAGCATATCCACCACAACCATAATGGAGTTGTATCCTCCCTGAACTTAGGGTAGGCCAACAACAAAGTCCATACTAATGAATTCCCATTTCATTTAGGGAATGTCAAGTGGTTGCAACTTTCCTGGCATTTTGATACATTCGGCCTTAATACGTTGACAAGACGAACACTCAGTGACATATTTGAGAACGTCACCTTTAAGCCTCTCCCAATAGTAACTCTTTCTGACTGCATTGAGGGTCTTGGCATAGCCACGATGTCATGAGAAAGGGGAATCATGAGCTTCCCAAAGTATCTTTTGCTTGAGTGATTGGCTTGCTGATATACATAATCTTGTTCTATAGTAGGCAAGTCCACTATTGATAGAGAATTCTTAATACTTAGCATGTAGCTTCGGGTCTTGATCCTTGATAGGGATCTCCCTTAGCATCTTCTGATGGGTTGGATCATGGCATGCTTCTTCTCTAGCTAGCTCAAGTATTGGGTTGTTTGGCATGGATACTTTTATGGCTAGAGATCTAACTGTTGATGGATCTTACAAGATTAGAGAATTAAGGAATGCCTTGCGACTAAGTGCATTGGCAACTAAATTCTCCTTTCTAGGCCGGTATTTGATTTCAAAGTCATATTCTTCCAGCACTTCAATCCATCAACATTGCCTCATGTTGAGCTCGTTCTGGGTAAGACTTTTATGATCCGTCACTAGGGTAAACTTGTTACCCAACAGGTAGTGTCTCCAAAGCTTTAGAGCATGAATGACAGCTAACAACTCCAGATCATGGGTAGCATAGTTCTTCTCATGGCTCTTCAGTTTCCTTCAAGAGTATGCTACAGGATGACCTTCCTGCATAAGCAAACATCCTAAGGCAAGTGTCCTAGCATCAGTTATTACTTCAAACTCCTTACTAAGGTCTAGAAGTTTCAGGATAGGTGTTGATATCAAGCTTTGCTTTAGTCTATCAAAGCTAGATTGTTGATCAGTTGACCATACAATTAATGTTTGCTTCTTGAGTAGATCGGTCAGAGGTGCTGCAATCAAAGCATAGTTTTTTATAATGACCATGTACCATCCTGTCAATCTAAGAAAACTACGTATTTCTTTGACAGTTGTTGGTATTTGCCATTCCAGAACATCTCTGACCTTGGCTGGATCCACTGAGATTCCTTCCACTGATATGATGAATCCTAGATATTCAATCTGTCGTTTGAAGAATGCACACTTCTTCTTTTTGGCATAAAGCTTGTGTGCCCTCATTGTCTCAAGGACAATGCGAAGTTGGGGTTCATAATCTCCTTCCTATTTGGAGTAGAATAAGGTATCGTCAAAGAAGACGAGTACAAAGTCATCAAGATATGGCCTAAAGATATCCTGCATTAACCTGTTGAAGGTGGCAGGTGCATTTGTGAGCCCGAACGACATGACTAGGAACTCAAAGTGTCCATATTTTGTGTTGAATGCCGTCTTTGGGATATCTTCTTCCTTGATCCTTATCTAATAGTATCGAGACTTGAGATCAATCTTGGAGAAGATCTTCGCACCTTGAAGACGGTCAAGAAGTTCATCTATTCTTGGAATAGGGTACTTGTTCTTAATGGTTGATTGATTCAACCCTCTATAATCAATACATAGCCGAAGCGTTCCATCTTTCTTTTTCTGGAATAGCACTGGAGCTCCCCATGGTGAACTACTAGGATAGATGTAGCCCTGATCTAATAGTTGCTTGAGTTGCTCCTTCAGCTCAATTGCTTCCGGGATGGACATTCTATATGGCCTCTTTGCAATTGGCGCAGCTCCTGGCACTAGCTTGATTTCATGATCAACTTCCCTTTGAGGAGGAAGTTCTGTCAGCTCTTCAGGAAATATGTTTGCATACTCCTTTAGCCATGAAGGTTCTTCACTAGACTCTTGATTCTGATTTATCTTATTGAGCTTAATCAAATAGACAGGTAGTCCCTTTCTAACTCCCTTTATAATCCGAGATGCTTTGGCCAATTGAATTTTTGGCTTTCCAGCCTCTCCTTGTGTTGTGACCAATTCCCCTTTAGAATTTCGAAAGGAAACTTGGCCCTTTCCACAATGAATGTGGGCATCACTAGGTTTAAGCCAATCCATTCCGAGCAAACACTCATGGATACCTAGGTTCATGACCCTAAATTTGACCGAAGTTGAATTTCCTCCCAGAAAGAATTCCACCTTAGCAGTTTGCCTAGTATAAGTGACCTCATGACCATTTGCTAATTCCACAAGCAAGGTGGGTGCATCTATTGTGGCTATTCCTAATCTTCTTGCACAAGTTGGTGAAATAAAGAAATGCATACTGCCACAATCAATCAAGGTTTTGAAGCCTTTACCTTGATAATCCGACGCTGTCTAAATCACCAAAAATTGGCGATATGGGCCTTTCTTGTAAAGGGCGGCATGGACTGTTACCCTCTCAAAGTCTTCTTCCATGGTCGGGTCTTCTTCATCGCACATTTTCTTGTTGGCAATACAGGAGGTTCTTCCTCTGCCCCGGGTGGTGGCTCCTTGGCCACAAGCGGTTCCTTGGAATGGTCCTTGACATTGTCCTCTGCCAAGCTTGGGACATTGCCTTTTGAAATGACCGGGCTCGTTGCAATGGAACCAACGGAGATTGCGGCCATTACCTTGGGTAGGAACAAAGTTATTGACATTGTTGGTCCTTGCTTTCTTCCTTTGTCCTTGGTTTTGACCTTGAACTCTCTTTGCCTGGGACCTATACACTCCTTTGTTCTGATCCTTATAAGACCAAGTCTTGTTATTTCTTGGCTTGGTCTGCACCTCTTGAATTATGGATGTAGCTCGAATGAGTGCGTCTTGAAGGTCTGTTGGGCGCATTGATTCGAGGCGGGTGTTTACAGATGGGTTTAATCTGGCACAAAACTTCAACACCTGTTGTGTCATATCCATTTGTGGTGCATACTTCAAAAGAGAGATGAACTTTGAGTAGTATGCATCAAGGGTCAGACCAAGCTGTTTCAGCTCATAGAACTCATTCATCTTCTGCGTGCAGTACGTAAGTGGTAAGTATCTTCCTTGCACAGCTCTTTTCAGCTTTTCCCAAGTAATGGACCCTTACGAGATCCCTTGGTCTCTACACCATTGCTTCCACAAAGTCTAGCTTCGCTGCAGTGAGCTTCAGCCTGGCAAGCATTGCCTAGTTGGCGGGTGCAATACCGGCCGCTTCAAAGTAGTCTTCCATGGACTTGATCCAAATCTCAGCATCAGCTTTGACAGTCCTTCCTTTCCCGTCAAATTCTAGCGGCTTGATCTGCTTGAGAAGAAACTTCTTCTGAATCACAGCCGTACTTGGTGTAGGGGTCGGACTAGGAATCTGTACCTGAGGTTGTGCCTGGGTATGAGATTCTTAACGTTAATAACTCGCTAAACGTTACTTGCATTATATTTCATGCCCTATTCAACTTTTAGCCAGATGACCAAATCACTTTACTTCTCTATCAATGTTCAGAGTCAAGACAATCATTGATAAAAAGAAGTCTTATTTCATTCATATGGGCATAGCCCTTTCGGAGTACAATTATTCTTGGGAAGATGGAACAAGCTGATACATTAATTCAAGGAGAATAAGGTTGTGTTGCATTCAGCTACGGGAACTGGGTAATAATATGGATTTGGGTCATGGATCTTCAGGAATCGATAAGTCATTGGAAAATTAGAGTATCCTTTCCTTTGGTACCCATTCTTCTCGTAGCGCCCCAGCACCTTAATCCTATCGGCGGGGATTATTCGGGTCACTTCCTCGTACGCATACGTGTTCAGCTTGACCTTCCAATCTTTGACATTTAAAGTTTTGTTTACGTGAGCCTCAACAAAGATGAACAGCTTCACGATCTTCAGGTCCTCCAACCACTTGATTCTCTTTAGGTTGGTTCGAAGGTATGCAAATCGTTGGGCAGTTATATAATATATTCCTAAATCACTCGTCCATCTCCTTTCCACGTACAGAGGTGATGGATTGTAGATGCGGTCTAGGATATTGATCATATCGATCCTACATTGATAATCTGAGGCATGCATCGCGGTCATAAACATGACCTGGAACACCAAGAATCTATTCCATGCCTCCCAACTCTACAAGTCAACATTGATAAGTAAGTAAGGAGATGATCTTATCAGCAACATTTGCTTTACTTCTTCTTATTAAGTTTCCTTGTAAAGACAGACCCTTCATTGGTTTGCTCTGATACCAACTGTAATGTGTTCACCTGTTCCCTTTGCAGGACACGTCTTAGCAGTCCATCGAGAAGAGGGTCTTGAAGGCTCCGCTTAGCAATCCCATGGAATGTTATGGCATTTGTGATCTACATCTTTTCGAGTTTGCCACATAGCAAAAGTATTCCGGCCGTTCCCACTTAGGACCGACCTGAATCAGGGTTTCCCTAATGGTCAAGTTCCTAGAGAGTAGCTGGTGTCGAACACCAGGCAAACTACTTTATGCAGAAACGTCAGGGTTGAAGCAGATTCATGCTACACTTGGCTCAAGGAGAATGGGAAACAAGAGCGATGCAAAGCTCAACCTCTCTGCCCAGAAGGCATAGTCCCATTCCGTTCCCCTAAAACAACATAAATTGGGGTTCTAGTATCCTAGACTCTAGGTCAACGTTTCCTGTTGTTCATTTCCTTCGAGAAAAGTTCATTGCTGTCCATTTTGCTTGAGAAAAGTTCTCGGCCAACCGAGACCACCCATCCGTAGGACGGGGACCCATGGCCACATCCACTGCACTTTTCTCAAGGTTGTTTTAGTTGTCTAATTACCTACCACATTTTGTTGGACATGCAAAATCAACTTCATTAATTAGCCAATTAGTCACTGGTTCCTTCACGTAATCTTAGCACTTGACATAGAAAAACAGTTTCAAACAAGTTCCTTTACATCAATTGATCTTATTTATCTTTGGAATACATCCAGCCTGAAGGCTAATCCATACTCTGCCCGAAGGCAATCCATAATCCGCCGGAAGGCAAATCCATAATCCGCCCAAAGGCTAATCCATAATCTGCCTGCAGCAATCCACATGGATTACTAATCCAAGATTCTGCCCATAGACTAGTATACGGGCCTCGAGATCCAATCGTGTCATGTCAGCCTCTTGTGCAGGGCTCGGAAGGCAAAGGATTTACGGCCAGATCCCCCCTAGCACCCAAGCATCCTCCTACTCCAAGTAGCACCCAACGGAGAGACCTCTCGCGGCGGGTTCGGTCCACGTTCCCAGCGCGGCTAACAACCCCCTTGGTTAGGATCAGGTAGACAGTTGAACTGATGCTGCCTCTCCCTTCAGGCCTTCAACCTGAAGCATTAATTATCTTTCCATCTTTAGTTCCTTGAGCAAACAATGCAAATAGTGCTCCTAAACTGTTACAAGCACAATCAATCTAGTGGTCGTTTATTTGGCCGACTGCTAAGGAGTGAATCCTTCTCTCCGAATGCATCCAGCATTGGATCCGGGATCAATTGCGACTTGGCAAGATCCTCAAGGGTTTGTTTGTTTACCCTTTTGTCCTTGGGTTAGGGTCATACCCTGTCAACCCAAATTAGCCAACACCTTAGGTTTCTTAAATTAAGACAGTAAATCCTGGCAACCATGTCGCTCTAACTTGATTGATCCTTTGCTTATTAGGCAAATACATAACTTCCCTTAACTTGGCAAAGCAGCCCAAGAAGGGTGATGTAGCAGGATGTCTACTCATCCTCTTGCAAGTTAGAGTTGCGTTGGAACCTGCCAACCTTATTCCAAGGGGTGGAAATTTATCTTGTTGTTAAACCACAAAGCCATGCGACATTGCAACTTGTTGCACAAGTGTTGCACCTAACTCATGGGATCATTTCACCCATCAATGGCATTTCTTGACAATGCGTATGTTTAGTCAAGATGTAGGGTTCGGGGTGTCTTCTTACCCAACCCAACACTAACTTTGCTAGGCCAATAACAATTGGGCCTAGGATTTCTATGCTCAAACGAAATTTTAGTATTAGGTCGCTCGACACTTAGGGTAAAACCCTAGATCGTTGTTTGCATAGGCATCCAATTAACCCAAACATTCCATGAATCCCTTGAGGGTTATAACATTACAAGGGGTTTAGCTAAACTGGTCTACTTGTCTTGCGACAAGGAACAATTCTTTCTTAGAGATGCTAAACTTGATCTAAAGGTGTAAATAGTTGCAAGACATCACATTACGTGATTCATTACCTCTATGCACCATAAGGTTTGCAACAACCCTATCTTTTCTTGCTAAAGTCATGATGAATGCCAATTTGGAGAATAATTTGCATAAAACCTATAAGGATTTACATCAACAAACTATGCCTCCAACCTTTAGTTTAATGCAATTGAATTTCATGCTTTGATATGACATGCAACCTTTTTCTACATGCAACTTCGATGAAATGAAATTTACACATGATAAATATTATTAGACTTATGTTGACTTAATCCATTCCCAAGCATCTTTTGCATGCAACTTGCAAAACCATGGTTTCATTTCCATGCCATGCAATTTTTCGGACAACATCTAACAGATGTTAATGATTTTTCCTCATGCAAATCACAAAAAGGAAGTTATTGCCTAAATGCAATCTACGCTTATTCTTTCCACAGCCAATCAAAAATGCACTTAACAATTTCATCTTTTAACCCTAAGCTATATGCGTTTAAGCTTGTCACTTTAGAAATGCTCAAAAATGGAAACATGCGACTACGCTCATAAGATGAATAAGCAATTTATATTTATAGCTTCCCTATTAATTTTAAGCATGCCCAACGTGGAATTAAACTTTCAAGAACTTGGGTTTCTGGATCTGTGGGGATGTCCACGTGTAAACTTGGGTTCGAACCTTCCACGCGTGCGCCTTGCATCTTTCGAATTTGGAGCCATTGTAGACGTAGTGTATTTGGACTCCAGGGTTTGTCTTTGCCCTTACGCGATTTGCGAATTCCCTCCAAGCTTGGTAAACAACTTCAAAATCTTTATGCTTCTCCCTTATGTAGGAATACCCCTTTTCAAAAGTGGGTTATAAGGCCCGAGAAAAGATCGTGTGCACAAGGATTAAGAGGTTTTCCTTTAGAAGCTTCTAAGAAGATTCTGTCTCCTAGAATCATGTGGGAGGAAGGGCCAATGATTGGTAGGGAAAAGATTGATGACGAGAGGGGAGATGGAATCAACAATGGCAATCGTGGAGCTAAGGGCGGCAGGCAGCACAAGAGCCTTTTGTTTCTTCTCTCTCATTGTTTTTGTGCCTACCCCCAATGCATAAGGGGGAGGTTATATGGTGCTAAGGGGGGGGGAGGTGGCCACATACGTGGCTGGTACATGCCTCCCCCCTCATGTAACCCACACACCACTCCACCTTGGCTCACTCCTCCACACACTCCCTCTCCTCTAGCCATGCATCAGCTGGGGGAAAGGGATAATTATTTAAAAAAATTGCCTAAATTTCACCCATTATCCAATTGCCCCTCCAAAAAGGGTGTTCTCACGTGGCTTTGCGGTCTTCGTGCCCCGGCCTTAATTGCACATCGCGGATGGGGATTTTTATCGCGTGCATGGGGTAACCACTTAGCCACCGTCATTAGTCGACGCGGGAGATGACTTTGCACAGCTTTTACGCGGGCGGGAGATGACTTTGCACAGCTTTTACACGGGCGTGTGGGGGTCAAGTTCTATAATATTTTTGAGCGGAAATATTACACAATTGCTTCAATTCGATAGTAATGAGGCAAGCTTCTTTCTAACATATGTGTCTAGGCTACCCCTCTATAATATGTTGTTCTTTTGCTTTGCAACTCCATTTTTTTTTGTAGAGTATATCTATATGTATACTACCTTTGTATACCATTTTTTTGCCAAAACTATAAAAATTCATTGGAAAGATATTCTCCCTCTCCACTTGACTTTAGGCATTTCATATGCAACCTTGTCTCCTTCTCAACCAAAGCCCTAAAGCTTTTAAAGTGAGTGAGCACCTCACTTTCCTCATATGTAAAGTAAACCCATACTTTGTGAGTATGATCATTAGTGAAGGAAACATAATACCTACAACTACTCAAAGTTGTAGTCTTTGTAGTACCCCACACATATATTATAATGTATCAATTCAAGTGGCTTCTTGCATTCATGCTTTTCATTTGAAAATATATGCATTTCTTGCTTTCCAATTTGATATGCTTCACATACTTTATGCATCCCATCAATCCTAAACTTGGGCAAGTCATCCACAATCTGTCTTGATTGCATGTCTTTTAGTCACTATATATTTAGATGACTAATTCTCTTATGTCAAATTTCAATACCAGCCATAACACGTGAACCTTGTGAAAATATTGTAGCATCCATTTCAGGTAGGCTTACATCAAAAGTAAGCAATCTACCTCCATGTTTTCATTTTGCAATAAACCTACAATCATTATTGAGATGTTCTATATAACAACCATCAAATGTAAGCCACATTTGCAATCCTTTTTCTACCATGTGACGAACAAAAACTAAGTTTTTTGTAATATTGGTACATGTAGCACATGAATCAAGTCCTTAGTTTTGCCATCTTGCATACTCAAGGAATATTCCCCTCTCTCCATATAGCTTGGAGATTCTAAATTGCATGTCTCTCTAAATCACTCTCTATAAGAATTCACGTGATTAGAGACACATGAATTTACATACCATACATCCTTCTTTGATGAACCATAAATAGTCATAATATTCATAAAGTGCTACATAACTAACCAGTATTCACTTTTGTCATCATTGTTTCTACTATTGGGTGCATAATTGTCTTGATGCTTTTTTCCACTTCAAATTCTAGTCTTCTTTTTGAAGTAATTTTTAGAAATATGATACTTTTTACCACAATACTAGCACTCTTTACTATCACAAAAATTTTGTTGCCTATTATAATTTGCAACTTGTCCTCTTTTACTCCCCCATCCTCAAGATTGTCCTCTATTTTGATGTGCATGATAACCTTGACCATGGCCACTACCTTGGCCTTTCTCCATGACCTCTACTTCTGCTAGTAGAGTAAGACTTTTGTTCACACTTTTTTTCTTTGAGAAGATGAGGAATCCAAGCCAAGGTTCTTCTCCTTAAGTATCTACATAGAAATCAAGTCTACCAAATTAGAGATATCATCCCTTGTATTCATAGATGACCTGAAGCTTTTGCAATCATCTCCAAGTCCATCTAAATGTATACAACATTATCATCATCAACTATCACATTGACAGATCCAAGATCTTCCACAATACTCTTGATCTTCAAGGCATAATCATTAATGGATACGTTCCCTCTTTTCACTTGGAGCTACAATATTTTGGCCTTTGTGTTTACTTCAAAGAACCTTGCCAAATTCTTCCATGTAATAGAATGGGTTTTAGATTCTTGCAAATAGCCCATCATACTATCTATGACACTAAGAGACAGAAAAAACATGAATTTACTCTATGTCTGCTCCCAATATTTCTTATTCTTTAATTGTTCCACAAATGCATTCATGTAGGAACTTCAAATTCCAAACACCTTTGCTCTTCAAGAAAATTTTCATCCTAAACTTCATAGAGATAATTATTCTTCTCAAGCTTCTCACTGACAATTTGGTTGGAGTTGTCAAACATTTTGATAAAATAGAATACCTTGCAAAAAACTTGTAATCTACAAGCAAGCTCATACCAAGAGCACCAAAACTAGATACGTATCCTTTTTCATGGATTGCATAACAATAACTACAATTTGCAATCTGTATGCAGATGCCCTTTGTGTTTACAACCCAAAAAACACCTAAAAACTTACATATTTGAAATCTATAAAACCTATGCATTTGTAAATAATGGGCATAGCCAAAACTATAGTATACCCAAAAACTATTGTTGGGACCACTTCGAGGTCAAATGCAAAGGATTATGTTTTTATGTGGATTCACAATGTGTGTATGTGAATGCACTATGCATGGTTTGTGGACACACAATGTTGTGTAGGTGAGATAAGCACAAAAAAGGGTGTTGTGTATTGCTTATGCATTTGTGTAATATGGATGTGTGTACAATCAAGACTACATGCACAAGTGTGAGGTTGTTGCCTATATGTACAAGAACTTGTAACTCTATAAGTGAGTTATGATAGTTAGGTGGACTAATGCATAGTTGTGAACTAGTCTTTGTATCCAAGGGAGTGAGAATGATATGCTAGTGTATTAGGGTATGTTTGCAATGTACAAGTGTGCTTTTCGAGTGCACATGTGCACCTTTGAGAGTGGATTTTAAATACCATTTTTGAAGCCAAAAAGAGCCCAAGAGACCGTCAAAGACCAAATTTTCATGCAATATCAAACAGTTGTGGATCAATGAGCTGGAGTTTTCTTAGTAGATGGAGATTGATGTCATGAAGCCAATGCAAGTCTTGGTTCAACGATCGGAGTCCCTTTGACCCCCCCCCCCCCCCCTTTTAATCCTTGTAAGGTTTCACATTATGAAGCAACTACATGATCCACGAGCTAGAAAGTGTGTGGCAGGAACCAACTTTATAGATTTCGATGTCACGAAGCTAGCCCTCTAGACAGATCTCAATTTCAAGCACATTTTCTCCCTCAAAAGTGAAAAACCCACTTTTTCCATAGTGTGAAACCCCCAAAGTGGAGTAGTTTTTTGGGTTTTAAGCTTAGTTTAAGCTTGTGGAATGAAAGGGCATGAAGAAAAAATGTTTTTTTTAGGGGGCATTTTTTTCAGTGCCCTCTCCAATCATTAAAAAATGATTTTCTAAGCTTGCAACCATCAAAGAAACCCTCTTACCTATGAGATGCTCCATTTTTTCACTCATCATTGCCACAACAATGACTACATTTGGTGCATTATTCAACAAGATCTCGTTCTAGTCTTTCTCTCTCATCTTGTGGATTGTTCTTATGGTTTAATGTAAAAGAGAGGGGGATGGGCTACGATATACATTTTTTGTCTAATAATGAAGTGGGAGTGGAGAGACACATGAATCAGAGTTGGGCAGATTGTGACGACCATGGAAGAGCTTTAGTGGGTCTACAATGTCAAAAAATACGCGTCATAAATGAGTGATTTTATGAGAAAATTGTAGATTTTACCGTTTTATGATGGATTCCTATTGAAAATGGTTAGTAATTCTTGGATTTGATTACCAATTCTCTCTTTCATGAGTTATGTTGAAAGAATCATAAAAAAATCATACATATAATAATCGTATATGAAACATCTAAAACTAAGACTAGGTAGTTTAAGAGGAAAATACGTGATTTTTGGGTTGGTGTGTATTTGCCATTTTCATGGAATGCAATATGCTAAGAAAATGATTTTCTATAAATTTAATTAGTCTACATATGAAAATGAGTAATTATGTGTAATTTTTTGTAAATAAATAGAGAAAAATAAAAAATAGAGAAAATTAGATTCTTCGTGTCATAAAAATTAGGAAAAATAATATTAATGTGTGTGGACATATGATGGAGCTAAAGCATTAGTTTTAGCCTCAGATTAGCCTCATATCTTTGTTAGATTGATTTTTTATCACTTTTAATAAAGAAAAATACATGGAAAATATGCCCTACAACTATCCATGCAAGCAAAAACTTAACAATAGGGGGTAAGGGGTTTGTTGAGCAGTTAAAGTACATTAAATGTTGATTTTTAATGTTGCATATCATATAGAATTTATGTTTGTTTGAAATTAGGGAGACGACTAGCATGAGGAAGCTCGGTGCTAGCCTCGAGGAAGTTACTATATATATATCCTCTACATCATGTGCGTTCAAGATCTATTTATAAATATCCTTATTTGCGATTTGTTCTTGAATAAAACATAACCCTTTTCTGTTCAATTTGTAAATAACCCCTTTTTAATACACTCTTCTATATGTAAATTTTTTATAAAAAACTTATTTTAAAAATACTTTATTTTGAACCCATGTGATGCACACATATATTCATGAGTAACTTACAGGAGGTACTAGTCCTTATCAACAAAGCACTCGCATAGAAAAGGAAATCATGAAAAGAATTGTCTTCGCACTTTGATGTGCTAATTTTCAATGAATATTTGTTTGAGCACGATGGTCATATTCACACTTGCATTGATGCACCACATGGTATCATATCCTGGATACATAGCACCTATTTGTATGAGTGATGACCCAATCTTGAGATTGTGAGGTATCCCAAGCTGTATGGATAGATATTTGATTTCTTGGGAGTTATTTGGTAAGGATTATTTATCATCTCCTGGATCATTTATCAAAAGAGTGGACTTTGTTTCAAAAGTGTTTTATTTTCACGGCTCCATTATGGCTCTGCTACACCTTGGGGATTGGCGCCAATCCCTAAGGTGTAGGAGAGCCGTAGTGGAGAAGTAGTGATTAACCGAAGGGTACTCCCTATGTGTGCGCTATGTGGTGTATAACACTAGCATGTTTGGGGACTACTTCTGAGGAGTGGAAAAAGAATTATTTGTTCGACTATAAAAAATGCTACAAATGCAAAGTCCTAGACGCTCTTGGCCCTAAGGCACTGTGGGTGGTTTAGGCGAGTGGTAGAGGCTCGGCTAGTGCCTTAGAGCCAGTATCGAGCCCATTTTAGGTCACAACAAGTGGTGCATTTGCGAGGCGCTGCTAATAAATGGCAGTTTATGAATGTTGGTCAATAGAGATGACTTTATTAGTGTATGCCAATAGTCTATGACTTACACTTAAAACACCATCAAGTCTAGCTTCAGAAGCAACAATGAGATGAATGGGCTAGATGGCAGGCCAAAATTATTAGAAGATATTCTCCACAAAGGAGTAGGCTAATATCCCTACAAGGGCTAGGTCTTCCTATGTTGAGATGACAAGCTCAACTGTAACTTCTCGAATTAAACCAGTTTTAGAAAGGAAAAGGGGGAATTTTTTTTTTTTTTCCCCTCCTTCTCCCCCAGCCGACGTCGCGCTGGAGGGGAAGGAGGAAAGCCACGAAATGCAGCACGTTGGCGCCCATGTAGGTACTGAGGCCATGCATGCTACCGTGTAGGAGAGGGAGGATCCCCCTCCCCTCCTATTTAAACCAAATGGTGAAGGTACGAAGGGGGAAAAAAAGGAGTGCTGCCGCCATTTAGAAATCGTGAAGGAGATAGAGAGGCTGTCGTTTGCTGTTGCAAGAGGGGAGAGGTGGAGACGCCGAGTATCGCCACGCTATCATTGGCCTCCGCCATTGCAGGCGCGACCACTTTGTCAGTACACCGTCCAAATTTCCACTGTCTTTTTCCCTCCTATCACACGTAGAAGCTCCTAGAAGCTTCTAAAAATGAGCTTCATAAGCCCCCCTTTTTGTGCCTCTTGATACCCCACACACCCCCCGTGTTTTAAAAACCCTTACGCCCCCTTCCCCTTGGCTTGGAATCACCCCCATGCTTAAACCTTCTTAGCCCCCTTTTTCCTTTGGATTTAAAAAACCCTCTTTTCCCCCTGTTTAAACCCTCATAAGCCCCTTTTCTCCCCTTAGCCCCCTTCCCATGGATGTTGGAAACCCTTTCCCCCGTGTTTAAAATTTTCTTTTAGCCCCTTCCCTTGAGGCATCTTGAAACCCCTTCCCGTGGCCTCTTGAACCCCCTTTCCTCCAAAATTGCCTAAGGGTCCTTAGACCCTTACTTATAACCTTTAAGGTTACTATTTCCTTGGAGTTTCCCCCTTAGGGTTTTTCTCCCATAAAAGTTTACTACAAATAACCTTTCCTTTTCCCCCATGTTTTGTTAAAATCCCCCTTAGGCCATGAAAAAATACCCCTTGGAACTCTCTTGCACCTTGTTTCTTTTCCCACACGTAAAAGAAAGAGGAATGTTAAGGGTCGTTTGACACCTTCCTTTTCCACTCAAAAAGCCTCGAGGGAGTCTTCTAAAAACTACTTTCGATGGAGGTGCAAGAGAGCGACGGTGGAATTCCAAAGAGGAGTTGTAAAGCTGCTTCCACGTCCGAAAGACTACAATTGCGATGCCTCCTAAGGAAGTCCAAGGCGCAGCCGTAGGAGGGCCATCTCCGGGCATCCACGTGGACATCTCACCCCAATCCCAGGTTTTCCTTCCTAATTTTTATTTGATATTGTTGTAATTCAATCATGCAAGGTTAATGATTAGAAATAGGATATATTTTTGTCCTAGATACTCACAACAGAGGAACTTAGTCATCAATACTTTTAAATGAAACATGCAAATTAAAGAGAGCATAAATGCATTTCTAGCAAATAGCTTTATGCATTGAAATGAATTATAAACTAGATTATTGTCCATTAAAATAGTATACTTTGTTTAAGCCTAGATGTATAAACCGCATATCGCACTATTAACCCATATCCTCTCGCAATGAATCATCATGGAAAGTGCAAAGCATGAAATGATTCTTACAATGCTTAAATCTAGGAAATTATCATTTGTCAACTGCATAAATTATCAAGGAAAAGGTTGCTTCTTTAGCATGAATTTTGTTCGCAAAGTTATAGGAAGATTAGTTAACCTAACCTATGCCTAGCCTTAATCGATAAGTTAAGGTTGAAAAATTAATTTACGCATAGACAACGAGTCATGTGAAATGATCATGTTATTATTTTCTAGAGTTAACCAAATTGGTATGAACCTAAAACACCTAAACCGCGGAGTATTCATTTAGAAAGAGTTGAGTTCCAAGAAATTCACTAGGAAATTAACACGTGACCTAATCGATACGTATCGCTAAAACTGAAACTTCTATACCTTAGATACTTGCCCACATTCACTAAATGTGGGGGACGGTGAAATGAAATTGGAAGTGAGCTAGGGTTTGTTCCTAAGAATCTTACAAGATGAAACTTGGAAACCCTAGGTCGAACGACGTCAACCTAGTAACCTGAAACAGATGGTTTCGTGACTCCATTATGTCATAGTTCGATGCGACACTTGTACAACAAGTGCGGAGTCATATGATCTTGTGATAGGATCACAAGAGAAGGGCCAAGTTCTCACAATGAAGTTGGCATGTCCTTACGCAAGTTATCTTGCAAGAGGATGAATAATCATCCTAATTGAGTAGTCTTTCTTCAGTAAAGAAGATTGATTGGAAACTGAAGACCAGCCGATAAACTGAAGTAACCAATGAACTTAAGGTTTGACCAAGTTGGGTTAATAGGGTACGCCCTAACCCAGGATATAGGGGATCTTGCCAAGTTGCAAGTCATCCTGGATCAAGTGCTAGATGCATTCGAAAGGAAGAATTCATTCCTTAGCAGTTTGCCAACAAAAACGATCAATGGAAATGTTTGTGCTTGCTACAGATTTTAGAGCATTGTTTGGCTTTGTTTGATCAATGAATTAAAAGATAAAAGGATATCTATACTTCAGGTTGAAGGCCTGAAGGGAGAGGCAGCTTCAGTTACCCCCAACTACCTGCCTAACCCTAACCAAGGGGGTTGTTAACCGCGCCAGGCAAGTTGACCGAACCCGCCGCGAGAGGTCTTTCTGTTGAGCGCTACTTGGAGCAGGAGGATGCTTGGGTGCCAGGGGGGCTCTGGCCGTAAATCCCTCACTTTCCGAGCCCTGCACAAGAGGCTAACGTGACTCGGGATTGGATCTCGAGGCCCGCATACTAGTCTATGGGCGGAAACTTGGATTAGTGATCCCTGTGGATTACTGGATGGCCTTCGGGCAGATTGTGGATAAGCCTACGGGCTGGACTCTTTGTATTTCAAAGATAAATATGATAACCTATTAATAAGGAACTTGTCTGATATTGTTTTTCTATGTCAAGTGATAAGATTACGTGAAGGAACCAGTGCCTAACAAGATAATTAAAGAAGCTGGTTGTTACATGTCCAACTAATGTGTTAGGTAATTAAATAACAAAAACAACCCGAGGAAAGTGTGGAGGATGGGCCATAGGTCCGTTCTACGGATGAGTGGTCCCGGTTGGCCGGGAACTTTTCTCAAATCACGATGGATAGCAGGAAAATCGTTGACCTAGAGTTATGATTGAACCCGATTTATGATGTTTTAGGGGAACGGAATGGGACTATGCCTTAGGGCAGAGAGGTTGAGCTCTGCATCCCTCTTGTTTCCCATTCTCCTTGAACCAAGTGCAGCGTGAATCGGCTTTGGACTTGGCATTTCTGCGTAAAGTACTTCGCTTGGGTCCGACGCTAGTTGCCATTTTAGAAAATGACAAATAAGGAAAACCCTAATTCAGGTCGAGATCCTAAGTGGGAATGGTCGGAATACTTTCACTACATGGCTAACGCGGAAAGCCCTAGGTCGCAAACCCCGTAACATTCCATGGGAGTGCCAGGCAGAGCTTTCTAGACATCCTTTCCGATGGACTACTAAGACGTGTCCTGAAGATACAAGTAGACACGTTACAATTGGTATCAGAGCCAACCAACAACGGAATTGTTTTTATGAAATCTTAATAAGAAGAAGTAAAGAAAATATTGATGTTCCAAACATTTCCTTACCTTCAATGCTGTCTTGTAGAATTACGAAGCGTGGAACAAGTTCTTAGTATTTTGAATCATGTTTATGATTGTAATGCATTCTCCGCACTATCGACAAAGGGTTGAGATGATGAACATCCTAGAGCAAATCTATAATCCATCACCTTTGTACATAGAACGAAGATGGATGGGTGCTTCAGGAATCTACTATATAGCCACCCACCGATTTGCTTACCTACAAACCAACCTAAAAAGGATCAAGTGGTTGGATGACCTGAAAGTCGTGAAGCTATTCATTTTTGTGGAAGCTCACGTAAACTCAACTTTACATATTCAAGGTCGGAGGGTTGAGTTGAACTCATATGTATATGAGGAAGTAACCCGTGTAATCCTCACCGACAGGATTAAAGTGTTGGGCCGCCATGAGAAGAATGGATTCCAACGAAAAGGATACCCTGAACTTCCAATGACTTACCGGTTCGTGAAGATCCATGAACCAAAACCATACTATTATACAGTTCTTGTAGATAAATGTAATACAACGTTGTTCTCCCCAAACTAAATGTAACAGTTGGCTTATCATCACAAGAAATGTTGTATTCTGAAAGGGCTATGCCCATATAAATACAAATAAGACTTCTTTTTATCAATGTCTGATTGTGCATAGGAATTGATAAAAAGTTAAGTAGCTACATTGCTTATGTGATAACAGAATTGAAGATGTAATATAAATCAATAACGATTATCGTATAATAACGTTAAGAAATATTTATCGAGGCACAACCCCAGGTATAGGTTCCTAGTTCGCCTTCTACATCAAGTACTGCTATAATCCAGGAGAAGAAGTTTCTTCTCAAGTAGATTAAGCCACCCGAGTTTGACGGGAGAGGCAGATTCGTCCAAGCTGATGCTGAAATTTGGATTGAATCCATGGAGGATTACTTCGAAGCAGCTGGTACTGCACCCACCAATCAGGCTATGCTCGCCAAGCTAAAGCTCACCGGCGAAGCCACGCTTTGGTGGAAGCAATGGTGCAGGGATCAAGGATTCGCGGAGGGATCCGTTACCTGGGAGAAGTTGAAGAAAGCCGTGCAGGGAAGATACTTGCCACCTGCATATTGCACGCAGAAAATGAATGAGTTCTACGAGCTAAAACAACTGGGGCTCACTCTTGACACATACTACTCTAAATTCGTTTCACTTTTAAAGTATGCGCCACAGATGGACATGACACAACATGTGTCCAAATTTTGTGCAGGTTTAAATCCACCAGTAAATACCCGTCTCGAATCTATGTGTCCCATCAAATCGTCAGAACCCACTCATTCGAGCGGCGCCTATATTTCAGAAGGTGCAGACTAGACCAAGGGGTAACAAAGCTTGGTCTTATAGTGACCCGAATAGAGGAGTATTTAGACCTCAAATGTGTTCAAAGAGGAGAGAGAGACAGGGAAAAACACCATATCCATGAGCCTTCAGGCTCTGAAGCTCATTTCTTCATGTTCCACACACTAAACTGAAAAGCACACACTCAACAAGATAAAGTGACCTAGTGTAAATGTAGACTAGACGGACTAACTCTAGTCAGGTCACTAGCTGACTACTAACCCGACTTATTTAATGTAGTCACATGTAGACAGCTGTACACACTAGCTATCATAGATGTCGGTCATAGATGAAGACACATTGATGGTGAGCTTGATTTCTAACACTCCCCCTCAAGCTCAAAAACAAAACTCAAATCATCTGCATCACTCCAAGTAGCTGTCTAAAGTGAATGAACTTATCTTTACCAAGTGATTTGGTAAAGATGTCTGCTACCTGGTCTTCAGTCTTTACATGCTCCAAGTCAATCTGATCTGCTAAAACCATTTCCCTGATGAAATGGTAGTGAACCTCAATGTATTTTGATCTTGCATGATAAACAGGATTGCTTGCTAACATAACACTGCTCAAATTGTCACAGTACAGCTTGATTTTGCTGTCCAAGTGTACTCCCAAGTCATTCAGCAACTTCTGTAACCACTTAGCTTCACAGGCCGCTAAAGCCGCACCACGATGCTCTGCTACCATACTAGATAGTGCAACTGTAGGCTGTTTCTTACTCTGCCAACTGATCATGCTACTTCCCAATCCAAATGCATAGCCGCTGGTTGACCTCCTGTCATACGTGCAACCAGTCCAGTCAGCATCAGTGTACCCCATCAAGTCCAAATGTTTCCCATATATATAAAACAGCCCATGATCTATGGTACTCTTTACATATCTCAGAATTCTTCTAACTGCATCCAAGTGTGGTTTGCAAGGATTCTGCATGAACTGACTGATCATCCCCACAGCATAACTCAAGTCAGGTCTAGTGATCATGAGATAGATCAAGCTGCCTACCATCTGTCTGTACATAGTAACATTCTCAATCTCTATCCTAACATCAATCTGCAGCTTGACATTCTGCTCCAAAGGCATATCCATAGGCTTGCAATCAGCCATACCATATTTCTGTAACATGTCATGATCATACTGCTTCTGTAGCAGCCATATGCCTTGAGGTGTAGAGACAACCTCAATCCCCAAAAAGTATTTCAGCTCTCCAAGGTCCTTGACCTTTAATTCAGCCTGTAAACATGTTTTTATTTCAGCAATCCCATTTTCATCATCTCCTGTAATGATTAAGTCATCAACATAGACAACTAGGAAAACATAGCCATTATCTGTCTTTTTCACAAATAGACTATGATCAGCATCTCCCAATCGAAAACCATGTTGCTGTAAATAACTGCTGATGCGAGCATTCCATGCTCTGGGTGCTTGTTTCAGCCCATATAATGCCTTTTTCAACCGACATATATGTGCTGGAAATTCTGGATGTACATAGCCTTCAGGCTGTTCCATGTAAATCTCTTCCTGTAATTCTCCATTGAGAAATGCATTCTTTACATCCATCTGCCATAGTTTCCAGCCTCTAGCTGCTGCCAAAGCAATCACAGTTCTAACTGTAGCCATCTTTGCTACATGGCTGAAAGTCTCCTCATAATCAAGACCATACTACTGCGCATACCCTTTTGCAACTAGCCTGGCCTTATATCTTTCCAATGATCCATCTGATTTACATTTTACCTTATACACCCACTTGCATTTAATAGGTGTTTTGCCCTCACGCAACTGTACCAAATCCCATGTACCATTTTCAGCTAAAGCTGAATATTCCTCATCCATAGCAGCACGCCAATTCTCATCTGCAACGGCCTCATCAAACTTACTTGGTTCTCTAAAACCTGTTACTTTTGTTATATAAGCATAATGACGGGCTGAATATCCAGTGTAAGTATACCTGTCAACAGGTCGTCCAAATCTCTCTGATCTCCTGAGCTGTGGCTCACTCTGAGCTTGCCTCTCATGAGGTGGCACATAATGGCTCTGCCTAGCACCTGGCGTCATAACAGACGGAATCCCCAATTCACTGTCTAAGTTGTCACTGCTAGATGAATCATAACCTGCAATGAGTGGACCTATTACATCTTCAAAAAAAATTTCTTTTCCCTTATCTGTCCTCCCCCTCACTGACATATCTGTGTCAGTGGATGCAGTAGTGCGACTCCATAACCGTCCTGTCCAAGGACTCACTGTAGATGATACATCACCTGTCTGACCACTCATGGAAGTACTCTCTGCAGGAGTATTTTCAGCATGACTCATACTGGGTGAGCCATCAGTAGGCACTGCCATAGGATTCCCATACCAAGATGCTAACTCATCAAATACCACATCTCTGCTTATGAGTGTCTCATGCGTAGAAGGTACATAACACTTATAAGCTTTCCGTTCCTGTGCATATCCTATAAACACACTTTTCACTGCCTTAGGATCCAATTTCTTCCTCTTCTCATCCGGTATATGCACATATGCAATGCTGTCAAATACCTTCAAGTGTGAAATATCAGGTTTATGACCATACAGCCGTTCATACGGAGTGACATCATGAATCCCTGCTTTAGGGGTTCGATTCAGCACATATACAGCAGTCACCACTGCTTCAGCCCAATAACTATTTGGCAGACATTTTTCATTCAACATAGCTCTAGCTGACTCCATCAAAACCCTATTTTTCTTCTCTACAACACCGTTTTGCTGCAGTGTATAACTGCATGTGAGCTGTCTTCTGATCCCATGTTTAGCAAGATACCTATCAAAGTAGTTTGAGACATATTCACCTCCTCCATCTGATCTCAAGCATGATATGTAACAGCCCAATTCATTTCCAGCATGTTTCTTGAAGTCTTTGAATGCATCAAACACATCATCCTTATGCTTCAAGATATAAAGCCAAGTGTACCTGCTGAAATCATCAATAAATGAGACATAATACCGTGCACCGCCAAAAGAAGCATTATGTGAAGGACCCCAGACATCAGAGTGCACCAACTGTAAAGGACTAGTACTGCTTTTTACATGTCTCATGAAAGGAAACCATGCTTGCTTCCCAAATTGACATGCAGGGCATACATGACCAAAATCATTATACTTGAATTTAGGTAATCCAAGTACTACTTCTTTGTGCTGCATGGATTTCAGCTTTTGTACATTGACATGTCCAATCTGCTTGTGCCAAATCTCTACATCCTGAATGGCACTCTCATCATGCGCAAACATGGCTGCCTTGAGTCCCAGAATGGTCGCATCCAATGTAAACATCCTGCCATTCCATCTGCCCTTGGAAATTAACTTGCAGCCATTTCCATACTCCTCAATGAAACACCCATCTTTGTTGAACCTCACTTGCAAATTATGTTCTGCCATTTGACCCACAGACAACAGACTTTTTGTTATGGTTGGTACATGTAATACATCATGCACGCCTTTCTTCTTGCCATCAGGCATCATAAGAGGAACAATCCCTTTATGCTTTATGTCATGTTGGGTGTCATCCCCAGTACATACATGATCATGTGTACCTGCAACCATCTCATCAAACCACTCTCCATGCGGGGTCATGTGGTTTGACGCTCGAGAGTTAATGTACCATCTGTCATCTCTATCATATCTTGATGCATTTTTAGATACATGCTGCATGGCAAAGAGTCTATCAACTGGCTCATCATGAGCACCACTGGAAGATGCATAGTGCCCATGCTGTCTGCTCTTTGCCTTCATATCTCCCTGCTTCTTGTAACAATCCTTTGCAATATGCCCATACCGGCCACAATAATGGCAGTCCTTGTCCCTGTTGGACTGATCAGACGACTGCTATGAACCAGATCCACCACCTCTACCTCGGGGTGATCTCCCCCTGCCTCTAAACCCACTAGATCCACGCTAGCCTTGTGTATTTGCACCATGCCAATTACTCTGCCTGCTATCCATAAGTATTACAAGTGTCACCACGACCTCGAAATGAACCACGACCTCTAGATCCTCTACCATGCTAGCTAGAGTATAACACAATGTCTCTACTCTGAGATGCACTAGTGTTGAGATATCGAGCTCCACTCGTGATACGCCAGGGTGACCGTTGTGTATTTATGTCACCGACTTGTCAGTTGCAGACGCGGTTGGTACACTGCCCATGAATAATAGCTACATGATAGCTATCCTTATCTACTCTAGTTCGTGGCTGAGTTAGTATGCCATCTTAGTTAGTTGAGTTTGGTTTTGAGACCCATATAGAGGGTTCTTCTATTTCTTTTGTATTTGAGTTCTTTTTGGCTTACACAACTAAGAAGAGAAAAACTGTTTTCAGCCTCCACCCTTGTGTGTCTTCCCCCATTGTGCAAGCAAGAAAGCTTCAAGCGAGACTCCTTCCTTCTCTCCCACAATCTTGACATGGTATCAGAGCCTTGTTCGTGGTAAGGAGCTCAAGAAAGCAAGCCAAGCTCGTGGTGTTCTGGTAAGAGGAGTAGTGTTGCTTTCATTTTCTGTTTTGGGAGCAGATCTCTGCAGGTAGCACAGTCGGAAAGTGCAGGAGTGCATTGTCTCAGGTTGAGACGCCCTTGTTTTTTTTATTTGAGGCCATTTCGGGGCCTGTTTTGGAGGCGGAAGTTTTCTGCACGCACTCAGAAAAAGGCCCAGTTTTATGCTGTGCAGCCACTGTTCCACAGGTCGGTGAAAAGTACTGTAGAAATTGCATCGTATGCTTGTGCGCAGAGACATTGGGAGTTACAGAATCATCCCTGTTACCTGTTGATGCAAAATCGTCACTAGGAAGTGACTGTGTGGTCAAATACCACTTTCGCCAGTTTTGCAGATTTGCCCTTATGAGGGTGAAGCTGAGTTTTTGCAGTGACAGAATTTTTCGCAGTGTTCTGTAATGGCGTCTGATTCTCTCTCACAGATTGCCACTGAAAAGCTTGACAAGAACAACTTCCAAGCATGGAAGTTTAGAATGACGAACTTCCTTATGGGAAAAGGATATTGGGAATTTGTTGCAGGAAATGAAGAAGAACCAGTTCTTCCTGATGTTCCCAATCAACAGCAAATGCAGGCATTCAAAGCATGGCATGAGAGAGCCAGGAAAGTTATGTACTGGCTGTCTATCAGCATTTTAGACTCTATGATTGTGCATATTCAGGATGCAAGTACGCCAAAGGAGGCATGGGATACTCTGTCAAAGATGTATAGCACAAATACGCAAGCCAGGAAAATGCAGCTCAAGCAAGATTTGCACAATGTGCAAAGAGAAAATATGAGCATCAATGACTACCACATGAAGGTGAAGAAGATTGCAGATGCACTTGCTTCCATTGGGTCGCCGGTGCAAGATGATGATTTAGTTTCTGTGACCTTGAATGGTCTAGGAAAGGATTATGTACAGTTTCGGACATCCATTTCAGTTCGTGAAAGATTTCCTGATTTTGAGGAGTTGATTGCTCTTCTAATTTCTGAGAAGCAGAGAAATGGTGGTGCATCTTCTTCAGGAGGAACTTCAAAAGAAACTGTCTTCTACTCAAATGCTGGAAGAGGTAGAGGCAGAGGTAGAGGAGGCCGATTTGGAGGCCGTGGTAGAAATCAGAATATGCAGCAAACTCAAGAAAACCAGTCCTATGGAGGAGGACGTGGTAACTCTAGAGGCAGGGGGAGCCAAAGAGGTCGTGGTGGATGGCAAAGAGGCCAAAATGCAAACAGTAATGTTGAATGCTATTACTGTGGTAAAATGGGTCATATGGCTAAAGACTGCTATAAAAAGCAGAATGACATCATGAATGGAAAACTGCAACAAGGGAATTATGCATCTTCTAGCAGACAGGGTGATGACAGAAATGAGCATTTGTTCATGGTGCAGCACATGAACAATTTTGTGACAAGTGCAGAAGAAAGCAATGATGTATGGTATGTTGACTTAGGTGCATCAAACCACATGACAGGTCATGCAGAATGGATGGAGGATGCAAGGAAAATGGAAAAACCAGGATTTGTGGAGACTGGTGATGATACTGCACATCCTATTGTGCAGATTGGAAAAATTCCCTTGTCTATGCAGGATGGGAAAAAAAAATACCTGTCCGATGTATTTCATGTCCCGAATATCACCAAGAATCTGGTTTCTGTCGGTCAAATGGTTGAGCAGGGCTTGCAGGTCAGATTTAATCCTCATGGATGCTTTGTTGAGGATATGAAAAATAAAGGTCACTTGATAGCAAAAGGAAAGAAGAAGGGCAGAATGTTTACGTTGGATGCAGACATGTCTGAATTGAGTGCAGCAATGTTTGCACATGGGACCGGTGTAGTTGCAGATATTGATATCTGGCATAAACGCATTGGTCATGTTAATGTACAGTGACTTAAATCAATGCAGGCCCAAAATATTGTTGCAGGTTTGCCAAAATTCAAGGTTGCAGAAATGCATAAGGTATGTGAAGCCTGTCAATTTGGAAAACAGGCAAGGAAACCATTTCCTAGACATGTTCAAGAGAGTGAGAAGCCATTGGAATTAATCCACTCTGATGTGTGGACTACTAAAGCTGCATCTCTTGGAGGCTGTCATTATTTTGTCACTTTTATTGATGACTATAGCAGAAAAGTTTGGGTGTATTTTATGAAAAAGAAAAGTGAAGTTTTTGGGCATTTCAAAACCCTTAAAGCTATGGCTGAAAAAGAAACAGGTCTGCAAATAAAATGCCTAAGGTCAGATGGAGGGGGAGAGTACCTCTCAAATGAGTTTGCAAAGTTCTTGCAGGAGCATGGCATAAAGCAGCAATATTCATGCAGTTATACCCCACAACAAAATGGAATTGCAGAAAGGAAAAACAGGCATATTGGAGAGGTATCTCGTGCCATGCTCAATGAAAAAGACTTGCCAGATTTTTATTGGGCTGAAGCAGTTGCTACAGCAGTCTATATAATGAACAGGACTCCCACTGCAGCAATACATGGAATGACTCTAGAGGAGAGGTATACTGGTAGGAAACCAGATATTTCTCATTTGAAAATTTTTGGTTGCATTGCCTATGTACATGTGCCAGATGAGTTGAGATCCAAGTTGGATCCAAAAGCTGAGAAGTGCATCTTTATTGGTTACTCTCTGCAGCAAAAAGGGTATAGATGCTATAACCCTTCTACTCGTAAGTTTACAGTGAGCAGAGACGTTGTTTTTTATGAGATGAGTAGCTAGTATAAACCAATAAATGTGATTGATGATGTAGATGCACAAAATGGTAATGCTGCACAAAATTCACAGCAGCAGTCACAAAATATTAGTGGACCTGGAGCGTCTTCTAGTAGTGGTTCACATTCTTCACCATGGACAGGCAGCTTGAGATCAGGAGAATCTTCTCAAAGTAATGCAGATAGTGGTATGCAGGTATCACGAAAAAGAAAAGAGAAGGTTGATCAGTCCATGTTTGATGTGAATGCAGGTCACTCTTATGTGGATGGTGAATCCAGTGGCTCAGAACAGAGCATTGATGATGAGTTGGGTATTCCTTCTATTGTTACACCTGGAGTAAGGAAGACCAGGGATGTTTTGAGAGCACCTGGGAGTGAACCTACTTTGCGCAGGTCTACGAGAGCTAGGTATCCCGTGGATAGGCTGAAATATGATGGATTTACAGCCATTCACTATGCATATATGGTCAAAGTGATACAGGAACCAGAACCCACATCTTTTGAGCAAGCCATGGGAAAAGAAAAATGGGAGAAAGCCATGGATGAAGAGATGGATGCCTTGGAAGCAAATGCTACATGGGAGTTAGTACCTTTGCCTAAAGGTAAGAATGCAATTGGCTGTAAGTGGGTTTATAAGGTGAAGCACAATGCAGATGGTTGTGTGAACAGATACAAGGCAAGATTAGTAGTCAAGGGGTATGTGCAAACATATGGCATTGACTATGAAGAAACATTCAGTCCAGTTGCAAGGATGGCAACTGTAAGAGCAGTCATTGCTATGGCTGCATCAAAGGGATGGTCTTTACATCAGATGGATGTAAAGAATGCCTTCTTGCATGGTGATTTGCAAGAAGAGGTCTATATGGAGCAACCACCAGGTTATGTGCATGCTGTTCATCCTGAGTTTGTTTGCAGGTTGAAGAAAGCCTTGTATGGCTTAAAGCAAGCACCTAGAGCATGGTCTGACAAGATAGGACAGTATCTTGTCACTATTGGCTTTCAGATTTCCAAGGCAGATTTCTCACTTTATGTGAGAAAAACAGAGAAAGGTATTATGCTACTTGTCATTTATGTTGATGATTTGATTATGACAGATGACAGTGATGAAGATATCCTTCATGTGAAAATGCTATTGAAGCAGAAGTTTGAGATGAAGGATTTGGGAGAGCTGCGTTATTTCTTGGGCATTGAGGTGATTAGATCACCAAGTGGGATTCAGCTCTTGCAGAGGCAGTATGGATTGGACATGCTGTCCAAATATGGGATGACAGGCTGTAAGCCTATTACAGTTCCTTTGGAGCAGAATGTGAAGCTGAGCACAGATGAAGGTGAGCTTCTAGAAGACCCTACTATGTACAGACGCATAGTAGGAAGTTTGATTTATATGACTATTACCAGGCCAGATTTGAGCTATGCTGTTAAATTGGTAAGTCAGTTTATGCAGGCTCCAAGGAAACCACATTTGGATGCGGCTAGACGCATACTCAGGTATGTGAAGTCCACATTGCAGTATGGACTATTTTATGAGACTGGGGTTCAGATACAGTTGCATGGATACACTGATGCTGATTGGGCTGGTAGTATTTCTGATAGACGATCTACCAGTGGATATGTGTTCTCTTTTGGGAGTGCTGCAGTCACTTGGAGCAGTAAGAAACAGCCTACAGTTGCCTTGTCGAGCACAGAGGCTGAGTACAGGGGTGCAGCAATGGCTGCATGTGAGGTAGCTTGGTTGCATAAGCTACTTTATGAGATGCATCAGTCTACAGATGGACCAGTTGTCATTTATTGTGATAACATGAGTAGTATACACTTGGCCAATAACCCAGTCTATCATGCTAGAACAAAGCACATTGAGGTGCATTATCACTATGTGTGAGAGAGGGTTTTACTAGGTCTTATTGATCTAGTTTATGTCAGCATAGAGGATCAGGTAGCAGACATATTCACGAAGGCATTGGGCGCAGAGAAGCTGCGCAAGTTTAGAGACCTGCTTGGTGTGCAGGAATTGGGATTGAGCTCGAGGGGGAGTGTTGAGATATCGAGCTCCACTCGTGATACGCCAGGGTGACCGTTGTGTATTTATGTCACCGACTTGTCAGTTGCAGACGCGGTTGGTACACCGCCCATGAATAATAGCTACATGATAGCTATCCTTATCTACTCTAGTTCGTGGCTCAGTTAGTATGCCATCTTAGTTAGTTGAGTTTGGTTTTGAGACCCATATAGAGGGTTCTTCTATTTCTTTTGTACTTGAGTTCTTTTTTGCTTACACAACTAAGAAGAGAAAAACTGTTTTCAGCCTCCACCCTTGTGTGTCTTCCCCCATTGTGCAAGCAAGAAAGCTTCAAGCGAGACTCCTTCCTTCTCTCCCACAATCTTGACAACTAGAACCTGTATTCAAACCAAGTTTGACTTCCTCATGCAGCAACAAAGCAACTAGCTCTTCCCAGCTAGGGGCTCTTCTCTGACAGAAATGGAAGTGTCAAAAGCTTTGTACTCTTTGCCTAAGTCATTCAAGGCAACAACAATCATATCATCTTCTGATACACTTGAGCCAATAGTAGCAAGTTGATCAGCTATGGTCTTAATCTTTGTGGTATACGTCTAGATGCTCTTGCCATTCCTAGACATGTTGTTGAACTGTTGTTTCAACTGGATCTTTCTTGCATGTGTCATGGTTCCATAATTTTTCATCAGTATATCCCAAGCATCCTTGAGAGTCTCACATCCAATGATTTGAATTACCATAGCATCAGATATACATAAGGAAAACCAATGCAACACCTTGCATGCTCTTTCATTCCATAGCCTGTAGGCTCTTTTCTGTTCATTTGTTGGATTGTGTGCAGGCAACTCAAGAGCAACTTCATCTCTTGTACATAAATCCCAATAACCTCTGCCAACCAGAAAGTTTTTCATTCTAAATTTCCACAATGCAAAGTTCTTATTATCCAACTTCTCTCCAACTATCTGAGTGATATTGTCAGTCCCATGTGCATTAGCCATGATGCAATAGACTGTCTATCAAGTGCCTGACTCCCTGCAGTCCAATAAGTATGACTGACTAAGTTCAGTCTGTAACAATTTATGACAGTTTTCTGCACTAAATTGCAAAGAAAAACCAGGGTATTTCAGCCCACTAACACCCTAGAACAACCCACAAACAAGTGGTCTCAACTGTAGATATAACTGTCAATATATAAGCTATGTGTTTGCTTCAGCTTAAGCTTCTGTAACCTCACTGCCAGGGTACATACATGCAGTCTAAAAACTATAAACTGTGAGTAACCAATAGCAATTTCAAGTCCAAAACTGAGTGGTAATCATGTCATACATGTTCCAAAATCTCCCAGGTAGCTGTTAGTACATTTGGCAGTCAAGACATGAGGATAAAGGCACAGAACACTGCATAACCAGCACATGCAAGTGTCAACAAATTCAGTTGCAGGTTGTGGTCAACCAGAATTCAACATAACAAGCTCCAAACCACTTCAAAGTGTCTTCAATCCAAATCATACATTTGCTCCAGTATGACAAGGTCAATGCATGACTATGTAGTGACCATAGACTGTCTGTCTCTAATGAGCAAAGTCATACATTACTTCTGCAATTTGTACTCAGCCAACAAGACAAGATTGCATTTGCTTCAGCTCCAAAAATTTCAGCATTCAGTAGTACTTAATACTTTTCTCAACCCATAAACATTCTGACATAAACATGTTAGTACATACATCTCATAGATGTCACCAAATATCACACTATGCTTCAGTAAGAAAAAATGCTTGCTGTCCATATTAAATGACAGTTTTCAGCCTCTCTGAAATGCTTCAGATCTGAGTATTTCAATTACAAAAATCAGCTTGCAATTGATCACAACAAGTACATATGATCTCCAGCATATATTTATGCTCCAAGAGTGCTTTTGGGCTTGTCAGAGAGCTTCCAAAGCTCTTCAATGTGTTGCATATACCATGTATACTATGTATACAGCAGTGCTGCCCTTTTTTCCAGATCTGCCCACTCTGATCTCAGCTCATGTCAGAGCTTAAGGTCAAGCATTTGCCTCTTGCCATCTTAAAACACTTCATACCTGTCATAACCAAGCATTTGATGACCAAATGCACCAGCATTTGATGAAGTGCAGCCCAACAACTGAGAGCAAGAAATAGGCGTAGTTCACGCAGATCTGTCCTCTACTCCAACAGCTCTATTTGGTGAGTTTGATGCTGATGGAGCACACACTAGTGCTCAATACACCCTTCACAAGGCTCTGAACAAGCCACAACCTGCAACTTGACCCATAGAGTAGGTAATCACTCAATGCATACCTTTAGCTTAGAATGGCATTTAGCCTATTTGAGAAAATGACACAAGTCTTCAACTGTAGATCATCTTCACTCCCTCTTGCTCCAAGAGGTCCACCAAGTAAGGCTCTGATACCATGTTCAAAGAGGAGAGAGAGACAGGGAAAAACACCATATCCATGAGCCTTCAGGCTCTCAAGCTCATTTCTTCATGTTCCACACACTAAACTGAAAAGCACACACTCAACAAGATAAAGTGACCTAGAGTAAATGTAGACTAGATGGACTAACTCTAGTCAGGTCACTAACTGACTGCTAACTCGACTTATTTAATGTAGTCACATGTAGATAGCTGTACACACTAGCTGTCATAGATGTCGGTCATAGATGAAGACACACTGACGGTGAGCTTGATTTCTAACAAAATGAAGAGAGTTCAAGGTCATAATCAGGGGCAAAGAAATAAAGCAAGGACTAACAACGTCAACAACTTTGTTCCTACTCAAGGCAATGGCCGAAACCTCCGTTGTTTCCACTGCAACGAGCCTAGTCACTTCAAGAGGCAATGTCCCAAGCTTGGTGGAGGACATCGCCAAGCACCTTTCCAAGGAATGGGCCGTAGTCAAGGAGCCGCTACCCGAGGCAGAGGAAGAACCGCCTGCATTTCCAATAGACAAATGTGCGAAGAAGAAGAAGAAGAAGAAGATTTGACCATGGAACCAAAGTTCGAAAGGGCGACAGTCCATGCCGCTCTACACAAGAAAGGGGCGAATCTCTAGTTCTCGGTGATTCAAACACCGTCCAACTATCAAGGTAAAAGTTTTAAGACCTTGATTGATTGTGGCAATACACATTCCTTTATCTCACCAGCATGTGCAGAAAGATTAGGAATAGCCATAGTAGAAGCACCTACCCTGCTTGTGGAATTGGCAAATGGTCGTGAGGTTACTTGTACCATGCAAATTGCTAAGGTGGAATTCTTTCTGGGAGGAAAGAAGACTTTGGTCAAATTCAGAGTCATGAATTTAAGTATCCATGAGTGTCTACTCGGAATGGATTGGCTTAAGCCTAACGACACCCACATTCATTGTGGGAAGGGTCAAGTTTCCTTTCGAAACTCTGAAAGGGAATTAGTCACAACTCAAGGTGAGGCTAGAGTGCCAAGAATCCAATTGGCCAAAGTATCTCGGATCATAAAAGGAGTCAAAAAAGGATTACTTGTCTACTTGATCAAACTCAACAAGTTAGATCAGAAGCAAGAGTCTAATGAAGGACCTTCTTGGCTAAAGGAACACGTAGACGTATTCCCTAAAGAGTTGACACAGCTCCCGCCTCAAAGAGAAGTGGATCATGAGATTAGGTTAGTACGAGGAGCTGCACCAATTGCAAAGAGACCTTATAGAATGTCCATACCAAAAGCAATTGAGCTAAAGGAACAACTCAAGCAACTACTAGATTAGGGCTACATCTGGCCTAGTAGTTCACCATGGGGAGCTCTAGTACTATTCCAGAAAAAAAAAGATGGAACACTTCGACTATGTATTGATTACTGAGGATTGAATCAATCAACGGTCAAGAACAAGTACCCTATTCCTAGAATAGATGAGCTTCTTGATCGTCTTCAAGGTGCAAAGATCTTCTCCAAGATTGATCTCAGGTTAGGTTACTATCAGATAAGGATCAAGGAAGAAGATATCCCCAAGATGGCCTTCAATACAAGATATGGGCACTTTGAGTTCCTAGTTATGTCATTCGGACTTACGAATGCATCTTCCACCTTCAACAGGTTAATGCAAGATATCTTTAGGCCATATCTTGATGATTTCATGCTTGTCTTCTTCGATGACACTTTAGTCTATTCTAAACAGGAAGAAGATCATGAACCCCAACTTTGGATTGTCCTTGAGACAATGAGGGAACATAAGTTGTATGCTAAAATGAAGAAGTGTGCATTCTTCAAATGTCAGATTGAATATTTGGGATTCATAGTATCAGCAGAAGGAATCTCAGTGGACCCGTCAGAGATGTGCTAGAATGGCCATTACCAACATTTGTCAAAGAAATACGCAGCTTTCTGGGATTGATAGGATGGTATAGGGTCTTCATAAAAATCTATGCTTTGATTGCAGCACCTCTGACGGATTTACTGAAGAAGCAAACTTCCATTGCATGGCCAACTCCCGAACAAAATAGCTTCGACAGATTGAAACAAAGTTTGGTATCATCACCTATTCTAAAACTTCCAGACCTCATTAAATAGTTCGAGGTAGTAATTGATGCTAGCATACTTGCCTTGGGATGTGTGCTCATGTAGGAAGGTCATCCAGTAGCATACTCTTCAAGGAAATTGAAGAGTCATGAAAAGAATTATGCTACGCATGGTCTGGAATTGCTAGCTGTCATCCATGCTCTAAAGCTTTTGAGACACTACCTGTTGGGTAACAAGTTTACTCTAGTAATTGACCATAAGAGTCTCAAATGGATCTTTACCCAAAATGAGCTCAACATGAGGCAATGTCGGTGGATTGAAGTTTTGGAGGAATATGACTTTGAAATCAAGTACCAACCAGGAAAAGAGAATGTAGTTGCCGATGCACTCAGTCACAAGGCATTCCTTAATTCTCTAATTCTACAGAAACCATCAACAGCCAGATCTCTACTACAAAAGTATGTATGCCAAACAACCCAATACTTGAGTTAGCTAGAGAGGATGCACGCCATGATCCGGCCTACCAAACAATGCTAAGGGAGATCTCTATCAAAGATCAGAACCAAAAGCTCCATGCTAAGTATCATGAATTTTCTATCAATAGTGGGCTTGTCTACTATAGAGCAAGGCTGTGTATACCAGCAAGCTAGTCACTTAAGCAGAAGATTTTGTGGGAAGCTTATGATTCCCCTTTTTCAGGACATCTTGCCTATGCCAAGACTCTCAATGTAGTTAGGAATAGCTACCATTGGGAGAGACTTAAAGGTGACGTTCTCAAATCTGTCATCGAGTGTTTGTCTTGTCAGCGTATCAAAGCCGAACATGTCATGATGCCAGGGAAACTACAATCGCTTGACATTCCCCAAATGAAATGGGAATTCATCAGTATGGATTTTGTTGTTGGCCTACCCCAAGTTTAGGGAGATACAACTCCATCATGGTTGTGGTTGACATGCTTACTAAGTTTTCACACCTTATTCCAGTAAAGACAAACTATAAAGCCTCAGACATTGCAAGGTTGTTTATCAAGGAGATATTCAAGATACATGGGCTACCTAGAAGAATCATTAGTGATCATGATTCTCTCTTCACATCACACTTCTGGAGAGCTATCTTTGAAGCTATTGGGACTCAACTCTGTTTTAGTACTGCTTACCATCCCCAAACGGATGGACAAACAGAGCGAGTAAATCAAGTCATGGAGGACATGCTTAGGGCATACTGCTGTCGTGAGCCGAAGAGGTGGATTCAATACATACATTTGGTTGAATTTTCCTACAATGCTTCCTACAACCTAAGCATTCAAATGACCCCTTTCCAAGCATTGTATGGTCATGACGTCGAAGTCCCCTAAACTTTTCAGATCCAACCTTAAGGGTTGAAGCTTCAAGGCAGATGTTGGAAGAGATCGATGACCAAATAAAATCAATAAGACAAGACATCCAAGCTGCCAAGGATAGACATAAGGCATATGCGGATTTGAAGCATCAAGATAGAATCTTCGAAGGGGGAGACATGGTTTCCATTCGTTACGCCCAAAGAAGAGTTCCCTATTCTTAGGAGATTGCAAGAAGCTAAGTCGAAGGTACTGTGGACCGTACAAGATCCTCAAATGCCTAGGACCTAATGCTTATAGATTGCAACTCCCTGAGAATCTAAAGGTTCACAATGTATTCCATATCAGCTTATTGAAAAAGTATGTACCTAATCCTAACCATGTACTTGACGATTAACAAGTTGTAATGCCTAGTCAAGGAGTCCTTGAACTAAGGCCTGGCAGGATCTTAGATGTTAGGGAGAGGCAATTAAGATCCAGAACCTTGAGAGAATGCCTCGTCCAGTGGAAAGATTATCCCAAAGAGGATGCCACTTGGATTGATGAAGGCACTCTCAACCATCAATATCCCTAGTTTATCTCGAGATGAGGAGATCTCGATTCCTCTAAGGGGGAGAGAATGTAACATCCCGAATTAAACCAGTTTTAGAAAGGATAAGGGGAAAAAAAATTTAAATTTCTTTTTTTCCCCTCCTCCCCCAGCCAACGTCGCGCTTGAGGGGAAGGAGGAAAGCCACGGAATGCAGCATGCTGGCACCCATGTAGGTGTTGAGGCCATGCGTGCTGCCGTGTAGGAGAGGGAGGATCCCCCTCCCCTCCTATTTAAACCAAGCGGTGAAGGTACGAAGGGGGAAAAAAGGAGTGCTGCCGCCATTCCAAAATCGTGAGGGAGATAGAGAGGTTGCCCCGCTGCTGTTGCAAGAGGGGAGAGGTGGAGACGTTGAGTATCGCCAGGCTATCACTGGCCTTTGCCATCGCAGGCCGCGACCACTTCATCAGCACATCGTCCGAATTTCCACTGTCTTTTTCCCTCCTGCCACATGTAGAAGCTCCTAGAAGCTTCTAAAAAGGAGCTTCATAAGCCCCCCTTTTTGTGCCTC